>NW_027495390.1:0-247267 GCF_021521415.1 Bidens hawaiensis | reverse complement strand
TGTGAACAGATTCTGGACAGAATGTATATACGATGTTTAACTGACTGTAACGAAGTGTAAACGTGGAAATTGATTGAGATTGTGGGTACTGCAGTAAACTAGGTTGAGTCTAGTTTCTATGAAGTATAAATTCGTAATTTTTGGATAAGTGGAAGTATACTTTTATGATTTTACAAAAACGTGATGCAAAGCTGAGCTGTTAGACCTGCTGTTAGGTTATGTTGTAAATGTTATATCTCATGAACCACGAGACCAATTGGGTTGGTTCCACTTCTGGAAGTTGACTCACTGAGTTAGGAACCAAACCCAAGTGGTCTTGCATTTATTGGATTTTTCGTTTAACGGGAATTGCAAATAACATTCTGATGTGCATGAATCTGGCTGATATAAGTTAGCTGTAATGTTTTGATCATTGTGAGCAATCTATATGGAATAAAAATAAGATAAAATATGTTCTGGAAACCTAAGACATGTATGTTTCTGTGGTAATTTTTGGTGAATTAATTGAGACATTATAATCGGTGAACTAGTACAATCTTTCGAGTAGAAATTCTGTCATAACGAAACTAGCTGCTGAGTTGTATAGGAATGCATGAAATATGATAGTTTCTATATAATTGTTGTAATTTTGACCAAAATACCCTTGCGGGGAAATAGTTGCTAGTTGATTGCCATGAATTGACCAAATTACCCTTGCGGGAAATATTGGTTAGTTAGTCTTTGTTTGTTGACCAAATTGCCCTTACGGGAATTATTGCTAGTAAGTAGGTTATTAACACATGACACGGAAGTAATTGCTCACTCATATGTCGTATCACGATTGTACTTGTAGAGTCATACACAATACACAAACGAAACACGAAACATGTTACGTGCATAGGTATTATGTGCCGAGTCTAGAGACTCGTTAAACGTTCCGATACTTAGAAAATCTCCTTGTTGTTTTAGAACGCTAGAGAGTTTTCTACGACGCGCATCACTCGGTGATCTAGATCGGATATTCTTCGCAAATAGTGAGTTCACTTTACCCCACTCTTAAACTGCTTTCAAACGTTTTCACTTGGGGGAGATAACATACTCCGATAAACATATTTTCTGAGATAAACGCATATGAAAGATTTTGTTATAAATTATATATCACTTGTAAAGGCTAAGCGGCATTTGTAACAACTTGAAGTCCCACACATCGGACCGGTTAATATTTGGAATAGCGAGTCACTTTTGGGTAGTACTACTGGGTTTGACAAACCCCACCCGACGTTATAGCTCAACTGGAGGTTGAGTGGGTGTAAATTTGGGCTAACACATACCATGGTCTGGAGGACCTGGTGACGGGCACTTGATAAACAGTCAGCTTCGGTCGCGAACCACTTAGCAATACTTGTTGTATAGATTAGCTACCTATCGATATATAATTTAACATAACACTATCTGGTAATGCAACACTTAAACGTTGTAACATGGTTACACGCTCAAACGTCGTAACGAGGTTACGCAATACTTAAACGTTGTAACGTGGTTACACACTCAAACGCCGTAACGAGGTTACGCAACATTTAAACGTCGTAACGAGGTTACGCAAAACGCTAAACAATTTATCTTATCTTACTTGTGAACTCACCAACCTTGTGTTGACACTTTTAGTATGTTATTCTCAGGTAGCCGAGGCGGGCGCGCGGTTTAGGAGCATGCATTATTGAAAACACTTTTATTCTGCAAATTTAAACTTAAACAGTTACTTTTGGTTTTTAAGTCGTCCTGCGTGACGCAACTTTTGAATTAAGGTTTTACGCTTCCGCATTTACTTTCATTTAAACGTTTTTCTTTGGTTTGGTTATAACTAATGATTCCGATCCTGCCAGTTCACACCCTCTGACGGTAAAACTCCGTTAGTGGATTTGAGGGTGTGACATCTACCATTTTCGTTACTGTTATTGCCTCCATTGCTCTCATTCTGCTTCAGATTTGGACAATCCTTCCTGAAATGACCCTCCTAACCACACTCATAGAACCCTTTTATTGTTGCAGGCTGTTTAGGAGCACCCTTACACGCTAGGTCTCCCCAACAGTCCTTGGCCTGATGACCCAATTTACCACATCGCAAACATTTGCTACGGTCGCATGGGCCAGCATGGTGATAGTTGCACTTGTTGCACCTTGGGTACTTTCCAGCATAGCCACTCGAACCCTGCCCGCCACCGTTGTTGTTGTTGGAACCCTGATTATTGAAGTTCCGAGTGAGTTCGGGTCTATGGTGGTGTCTTTGTTGTGGAGGGTTCGATGATGAGGACCTGGTGTTGTCAAATTTCCTCTTTCCATTCCCAGAGTTGTTGTTGTTGTTGTTGTCAGTGCTTGAGTTGTCACGGGTTTTAGAGGTGGAACCTCTAGGTGGTAACGCACCTTGTGCCACTACTTGATCCGTCAACTTGTGGTCTATTTGGATCGCTTGCTGAATAATGGTTGGTTTAGAAGACGTCACCATACCCTGAATCTGGGGTACCAAACCATCAATATACATCTTGATTCTCTTACTTGGTGGATCTACCATCCGCGGGCACATCACCGCCAGCTCGTGGGAACGGGTGGTGTAGGCTTCAATCTCAGAACCCACCATCTTTAACGCCCAAAATTCCGACTCCAACTTCGAGATTTCCTCTCTGGGACAATACTCTTCTCGCATCATGTTCTTGAATTCCTCCCAATTCATAGCATTTGCCAATTCCAACCCAAGAATCTGCACATTAGAGTTCCACCAGGTGAGGGCGGAAATCTTGCAGTGTTCCAGCAGCAAACTTGACCCTGCTGGCTGGTGGACAGTTACACATCTCAAAAGGTGATTCTGCCTTCTCGGGCCACCGCAGGAAACCTATGGCTCTCTCAGTTCCGTCGAACGAATTGGGCTTGCAGTCCAGGTAGTTCATGAAAGTACAGACTCCGGCTGGACCTCCGGCTTGATTCTGAACATGCGCAGCTAGGGCTGCCGCCGCATGGTCATTCAGCAAGGCTTGTAGTTCTGCCGCGGTCATGTTGATGTTATTGCGACCACGTCCAACGTTTCTTCCGACCATTTCCTTAAAATCACAGCATATAATGTTAGACATGAACACACGGTTTCATATACAATACACCACACGCTTCTGATTGTGCATCCTCCTCAGCTGGCTCTTCCTCTGGGTCTTCCTCAGGATCCTCCTCCGGTTCCTCTGCGTTCAGAGTAATCTTTGCCCCTAGAGTGTCGCAGCGAGCTAGAGCTACCGCTGCATGGCCTCTTGCATCTCTAACTTCTTCCTGCTAGTCTATCATCTCTGATTGCATCTTGATCACTAGCTTCATTAGCTGAACATGAGCATCCTAAACTTACTTCATGGCTTCAGTCAGGTAGGAAATTCTCTTCCTAGCCTCAGCTCCATTCTCTATCATTCCAGTAACATTCGCTATCTTCGAGTGCATAATGTCAACTTCACGCTCTAAACAGGAGGCGAGAGCTGCGAAAGAATGCTTCATTGGTAGGTTTACGGGTGGTAGTGTGTTAAAGGACATAGGACAGCCTGGGAGAGGTGGTGGTGGAACTTGCTCACGGTAAACTAATCGCTCAATCAAACTCTGGTAGCAACTCTAGTTACCGTTTTCCTCATACACGTCTCCAGACGGGCGGTGCCTCTTCGGTGTGGGGGCTGCTAGTGTCGGGACTACTCGGGGTGGTGACGAGTTTGGTAGCTGTGGTTCCTTTCCTGGGGCGTGGGACACCGGGTCAGATGATGATGACGTTGACATCCCTACCGGATAAGTCGTGTATGGGTTACGCACGTATGAGTTAATGAGGTAAAGAGATAAAGAAAACGAATAACTAAATATATAATACACATTTATATATGCAGTGCGTAAAATTGTAACTAATGGGTCGTTGCGGTTTTAGACTAGTATGAATGCATTTCTAGTTCGCTATAACCTGGCTATGATACCAATCTGTCACACCCTCAAAATCCACTAACGGAGTTTTACCGTCAGAGGGTGTGAACTAATAGGATCAGAATCATTAGTTATAATCAAACACCATATTCAAATTTTTCAAAACCAACAAGACATCAAGTCTTAAATGATATACGGAAGCGTAAATTGTAAACCAAAAAGTTACGCCACACAGGATGACTTAAAAACCCAAGTTATCAAGATAAAAATTAAAAGAAGTTTTTAAAGCAATGGTGTTTAGCGAATGCATGTCCTATACCGCGCGCCCGCCTCGGCTACTTGAGAATAACATACTAAAAGTGTAACACAGGGTTGGTGAGTTCACAAGTTTATACAAATAAAGCGTTTGCGTTTTAGCGTTACCAGATAGTTTTAAGTCAAATATATATCAATAGGTAGCTAACCTATCAAGCTTGTATTACTAAGTGTTTGACACCGAAGCTGACTGTTTATCAATTGCCTTGCCACCATATCAATCACGACCATGGTAATGTGTTAGCCAAGATTACACCCACTCGACCTACAGTCGAGTTTAGAGTTGGGTGGGGTTTGTCAAACCCGGTAGTACTACTCAACAGTGACTCGCTATTATCCCAATATTAACCGGTTCGATGTTATGAAGGACTTTAGTTGGTTTGTTGCCACTTAGCCTTACAAGTGATATATAAAGAAAAACAAAATCTAAAGCATGGAGTATGTTATCTACCCCTAATAAAAGCGTTTAAAAAGAGTAAAAGGGGCCATGAAAGTCAATGTTTGCGAAGATAACAAAAAGGATTCCGTGAGAGGTGTGCGGCACAGAAAATCCTCACTAGTGCTTTAAAAAAAAGAGATTTTTTAAGTATTTAGTCTACGAGTGAGTCCCTAGACTCGACACATAAAACTTATGCATGAGATACGTTTCGTGTTTCGTTTGTGAAATAAGTGCGGCTCGACAAACACGTTGGTGAGAAGCTACATGCATGAAAAAATATTGTGTCAAGTGCTACTATTGTACATTACTAGTAAACTAACTCCCACAAGGGCAATTAAGTCATACACATAGCAAACATCGATCAACTATGGACTTTTCATGTTAACTTGTAATTCAGCAGCTAATTTATCTTTTCAAATTTTCACTCGACAAGATTACTCTATTTAATAAATCAGTACACGTCCAATAAATCACCAAAAATCATCTCAGAAGAATACTTTAGTTAGGTTTCTGAAAATATCTTTATTATATTTTTATCATATACGGTTTTCTCACAATGATCAAAACATCACGGCAAACATACAATAGTCATTATCATGCGCAACAGAATTTTATTTGTTATTACCGTTACATGGTAAATCCAATTAATGCAAGACAAACCGGCTTAGATTTCTAACTCAAAATATTAACTTCCAGAAGTGGAATCAACCCCATTGGTCTTGTCGTTTATGAGATATCTTAATCGCAAAACAGCCTACCAGCAGACTTCCCGAATCAGACTTGCACAACATATTTGTAAAATAATAAAAACTGCTTTTACTCGTCCAAAAATTACAAACTCAGACTCTTTAGAAACTAGACTCGACCCACTACATCATAGAATCAAAAATCACTTACAAATACAATACTAACATGGAGTTACAGTCGTTTAAACACGAATTCAAGAATCTGTCCAGCATCAGTTTTCATCAAAACTCAACATATTATTAACCTATGAAACTAGAAATCATGCATAAAACCCTAGCATATAAAAATCATCAATTTTAAGATCTTGGGTTTTGATTAACATGTTCAAGGATGCAATTAAATCAATAGAATAGGCTAGAGAGGGTGTTAATTACCTAGTTAGCACCTTAGATTCTTCAATAAGCTTGCAAGGATGATTGTATACGTGTGTGTGTTGTGTGTTTTGGTCAAACAAGGAGAGGGGAGGGGTGTGTGGGTGGCTTCCGTCGCAAGGGAGAGAGGGAGGGAGGGAAAGGGTTAGGGTTTATTGTTAAGGTTGTTTATATAGTGATTAAATAAATTGCGAGTTACAACTAGCACCCTCAACTTCTATTTTGTATAGTTCTAGCATAACTAGCTTATTTTCTCCATGAATTAATGTTATACATGTAAGCACCAAATAACACATAAACGTAACAAAAAATTATCAAATACTTGTTTATAATATTTATTGTTTGTTCACCAACGGTTTGAGTCGACTCGTGTGTGTTTCGGTGAAATTCCGAAAGACTACTTGTGTAGTGATTGTCATGCGTTATTTAAACCCTAATTTAAATGTAATGAGATATGCGTTATAGTTCGTGTGATCTTAATTTTGAATTAGCGGAGTTCGGATTAAGGGAGTTAACCTGAAATCGACAAGTGTCACAGCGATGACTTGACCTCGTTGCATGAGAACACAACCAAGACCTTGATGAGAGGCATCACAAAATACAACAAAATCGTCATTTTCATCGGGAAGGGTTAGAATAGGAGCATTGCAAAGTATGTCCTTGAGAGTACAAAAGGCTTCCTCTTGCTTCTAACCCCATTCGAATGGTTTCCCATTATGAGTGAGGGAGGTAAGAGGCAATGAAATCTTAGAAAAGTTTCGAATGAAAAGCCGATAATATCCGGCCAAACCAAGGAAGGATCGAATTTCCGTGGGAGTTGTTGAATTTTTCCAATCCTTAACGGCCTCAATTTTAGCGGAATCAACATGAATACCTTTGTCGTTTACGATGTGTCCTAAAAATTGAACTTCCTCTTGCCAAAATTCGCATTTGGAGAACTTGGCATAAAGTCGTTCGTTTCTAAGGAGCTCGAGAATTGTACGCAAATGATGTTCATGTTCGGCTTTGGATTTAGAAAAGATGAGGATGTCATCAATAAAGACAATAACGAACTTATCAAGGAATGGTTTGCAAACGTGGTTCATAAGGTCCATAAATACCGCGGGTGCATTTGTTAACCCGAAAGACATAACTAAAAATTCGAAATGTCCATATCGAGTACGGAAAGCGGTTTAGGAATGTCTTCTTCTTGAACATGCAATTGATGATAGCCTGATCGAAGATCAATTTTGGAGAAACAAGTTGCGCCTTGAAGTTGGTCGAATAGGTCGTCGATACGTGGAAAGGCATATCGATTTTTGATGGTGAGTTTGTTAAGCTCTCGGTAATTGATGCACATACGAAACGAACCATCCTTCTTTTTCACGAATAAGACGGGAGCGCCCCAAGGAGAAGAGCTTGGAAGAATGAAACCTTTATCGGAAATTTCCTATAGTTGTTTTGACAATTTTTACATTTCCGACGGGGCTAAACGATAAGGAGCCTTGGCCACGGGCATCGCGCCGGACACAAGATCGATACGGAATTCAATCGAACGAACGGGTGGAAGACCGGTGACATCATCGGGGAAATCAAGAACAATGGAAATATCTTGGATTTTCCTTTCCTTTTTGTCTTTGGTCACCGAGGGAGCTAGAAACGGAACGTACTTTTGGCGTAAGTACTTTTGCAATTGGGAGCAAGACATGAGATTAAGTCTTCTAAAAGTAGCGTTTCCAAAGACTTTAAGAATTTTTCCGTTGACGAGCGGAATGCGAATGAATTTATTGAAACAAACGACTTCGGCACGGTGCAAAGATAACCAATCCATGCCTACTATGACTTCGAAACTTCTCATTTGCATCGGGATAAGATCGATGGAGAATTTATGATTAGCAAGGATGAGAGTACAATCGCGGACGACATAGTTGATGGTAATAGAATTGCCATTAGCGACTTCAACGGAAAACAGTCGGGAAAGCTAAGTTCGATGCATAGCAATTTTTGACTCAAATTTCAAAGAAATAAAACTTCTATCGGCATCAACATCAAATACAATAGAAGCCAAATGATGGTTTACCAAAAACATACCGTTCATGACATCGTTTGCCACTTGAGCTTGATTAGTGTTCATCATGAAAGCTCGCCCTTGATTGCCATGGTTGACTTGGGGTGCTTGTTGTGGAGGTGGAGGTGGTGCTTGTATAGCTTGGATGGGTTGGATGAGTGGTGCATTGAGTTGGGGAAGTTGGGGTTGATAAGTTTGGACTTGGAAAGCTTGGGTTTGGTAGTATGGTATAGTTACGGTTTGGGCTTGGTTGGCAAAGGTTAATCAGGGAAAATTATTGCGGAAGTGGTTAGGATCTTCACAATTGAAGCAAGCTCGGGGTTGTTGGGGTTGGTTTGGTGGGTAGGGTGCATAACGGTTTTGGGAGTTTTGGGGAAAGGTTCTTGGTTGGTTAGGTTGGGTTCGTTGGGCGGATCGGCATGTAGTTATGAGATTGAGATGTCCAAGTCGGTTGCAAATGGTACAATAGCGACAAGGAATGTTTGGTGGGTGGTAGAGTTGGCAAGTGTTGCATAGTGGGGCGGGGTACCGGTATAGGGTCTTCGGTTTTGGGGAGCTTGGCTTTGGTTTTGTTGTTGTGGTTGGGGTTGAGTAACGACATAGTTTTGGTAGTTGGTTCTGGGTTTCTTCTTGATGTTGTTGTTGTTGTTGTGTCGGGAAGAGTTGGAGTAGTTTATGGCTTGTGGTGCGGGATCATCCTTGGCTTGAGTTGCGGGCTCGGGCTTGGCTTTCTCAGTCGGTTTCTTGAGGGTTAGAGTGCACGCTTTCACATGATTTTTTGATAGCGCACCAGCTAAAGTGATGGCGTACTCAAGATTATTGTTTGCTACTCATAACGGAGTCCCGTATTTGCATTGGTAGACCCCCAATGTATTTGTCAAGCTCACACTCACTCGGGGGTAACCAAATGTGGGACGAGAATGCTCACCACTTTCTTGTTTTAGGCTCCAAAATTCTTCCTTGAGCTTTTGAAGCTCGTGTTTAGGTCATAATTTCTTCACCATGAGTGCCTTTAGATCGGACCATGGAAGAGCCATAGCCGTTTCTGAACTTTGGAGGTGCATAACACTACCCCACCATGTTAGAGCGGTTTTTCTAAACATGCTTGAAGTGAAATCCGTCATTTTCGCTTCGGGGCATTCACTATGTAAGAACACACTCTCGGTCGATTCGAACCATTGCAACAAGGTAGTCGCACAGTTGGTTCCAAGAAACTCGGACGGGTTGGCATTAGTAAATTGCTTGTACAAGTAAGATGCGGGTTTGGGTTCAACGGGTGCAACAATGGGCGCGGGTTGGGTAGCTTGGATTTGGGTTATAAGTTCGGGAATCACAGCGGCCATTTTCTTGATGATAAAAGCATCCATACGTCGATTGGTGTTCTTGTGTGGTCTTAATAGAGGCATGCTAAAATATTATAAAGAAAATGGAATAAGTTTTTGGGTATAAAGAAATGAATATGAAGGCGTATAAAAATAAAACAAGATGGAGTTTAAATTATTGATTGTGAATCCTAGAGTTAGTAAGGAGGAGATGTTAGTGTTAGATAAAAATGTAAATCTCTGTATATAAACAACAAAACCGAAAACAATAGTAAATGGTTTTTGAGTGTGTTAAAGCTTGAAAATTTGAGATTTTGAGATTTGTAGAGTCGGAAAATCGTACATGAACCACCATGATTTGATAATTAAACACTAATTTTTTTATAAAACAACATATTGGAGTCTAAACATGTGTACGAACCACCGCAACTTTTTCATGTTTTCGACTCAAATAACGATAGTAATACAATAAATCAAGATACAACGTCATGTCAAAACACTAGTCTACGAACCACCGTAGTTCTATTGTTTTGACACCGAAAAATTAGGATGGCGACCGGAACGCTCGCATTCGAATACTTAAAGTATTGACATTTATAACACGATTTGTGACCTAGAAAACGAGCACTATAATCCAACCATCCCAGGTAAGTAAATCACCTTTGATTCTTGGAATTTTTTTGTCAAATGGTCGTTTTATAATGTCTCATTTACTATGATGGCTACAAACCCGATATAAACGCAACCTTTAAGGGATATGAAACAACGGGATCCAAATTAATCTTGTAATCCATAAAACACAATGAAAGTCTACTTTTTGCGTTTTAAGGTTATGATACCTTGGAAATACTATGAAAGTGTGTGTATGTGAACATTTAGGATATTGGTGAATTTTAAACAAGTTTATAAATAACATGCGATATGATCAATCAATTATAGAGTAAACACGTATAAGCACACGTATAGGATCCTAAGCATAACAATTCTAGGTCGTTACATCTAACCACCTATCTTATTATCATGACTCTGATACCAATCTGTCACACCCCGACCAAAGGTGGCGGAACATGCCGGGATGTAACGATTTTCCATAAGCACATGACACTATTTAAAGCGATAATATTTAACAAACTCATTTCATTTCACAATATCGAAATGTCACATAAAAATATTCATAACAAGTCATAACAAAATATAGCAAATCAAATAATGTTCATTTTTGCTAATATCTTGAAGGTATTTGTGACGTTTTCTCCAAAAGCTCCATAATCAACCAAGATGTAAACCTGTAACATTTCATAAAATAAAGTTTATCAACACAAAGGTTGGTGAGAAATTCATAAGTTTGAGCATATAAATATATAGTAAGAAAGATCTACAAAACTCGTATACGAAACAATAAATAAAAGCAATAATTTGGATAAAATCGCTAATAGAATTACGTTAGCAACACCTAACTATAAGGGGATGCCAAATAGTCTAGGATTTAATATTTATCGTTAATTGCATTACGTTAACGACACCTTGCTTCAAGAAGATGCCAAGTAGTCTAGGATTTATAGATCAACCAACCGAAAACGATAAACACACAGGCATATAATCATAGAACACCAAATCGAGCAAGTATTTAAGTAAAGTATACAACAACATTTGTGGTTTAAGACCCAAGTACAAAACATTTAATTTAGATAAGATGAAATGTCACCCCCAAAATAAAATATAGAAAACGGGGTATGAAAGTACTCACATTCAAGTAATAAACTTGATGGGTTGGTAATTTTGAAGATTTGCCTGGACGACAGGTTTAACGTATGAAGCCTAAATAAAAGAAAGTCTTGGATTAGAAATACTGTCTTGAAGATATTTAAATAAAATAATTGTTGGCAAAAAGTACACAATTAAAGTTCAAGGTTTAAAATGCAACTATTTAAGAATTTATAATAATAACCCTTTTAAAATGTAAGTTTGCTCAAAACCGGGTTAAAGTATCTAACCTTATTATTTACTCAACCTATGTTAAGTAGTAAGGAGGGAAAAATGTAAGAATACGAGTTCCTTTGGGAGATACTAAAACGGGTTTTTAACGAGTGTTTGGGTTGTTGGTTTGGGTCTTGAAAAATGGTCAAACCCAAAGTCAACTTTCCTAAATATTAATTGTTATGAGATAACTCATTAAAATATAATAATACTTAGCCAATTATGTAGATCTATTGTTTTAGAACTAACAACGTACGTTAAGCGAGTGTTCGGTTTTGTCGGTCCAAACTTGTTATGAGATCAAGTTGGATCTAACATTTCCAAGTACTTAAGAAAATAATTAAAATCAATTTGTAAACTATTTTTAAGGAAATATACAAGTCTTGATAGCTAAAAACACACTTGTGTGTCTTAAGCGAGTAAAAATCGGATCGTTCGGTTTCCATCTCACGACAAGTTCATAGATGGATTCCACATACCCATATCATAGATCTTGTATGATAATGTACAAATGAAAATATTTAAGTTCTACAACTAAATAGTCAACAAATAAGTCTTTTTAACAAAAGTTCGGTTTGGTTCGGTTTCCATCTCACAATGAGTTCATAGATGGTCTCCACATACCTAAGACTTGTAAATGTGACTAACAAACTAAAATGAGCAGAAGTTAAGCATAAATAATATGTGCAAACAAGTTATGTGAGTGTATATATATCAAGAACACGAAGTCCTCTATAAAGTGTTGCCTTACGAGGGCCGAAACTTAACCAACCGGAGTCGGAGAAGTAACTACAATGGTAACAAGGGGTGTGTATTATATATATGTTGTACCACCATAAACAAGGATTAATAAGACTACATAAACTAATTAGAATGAAAGAAATAACCCAGTTTGACTTTTGGAAGTCAAACCTTCAAGAAAACTAAGAAAACAACCCTTAGATCTTTGAATTTGAGAGATATTTTGGTGTTGTAGTAGAGATTAATGGGTGGAAAGGGTGGTGTACATATAGGGTAAGTTGAAAGGGTCATGCATAAAGGGTTTTGCATGAAAATATGGTGTTTTTGGTCACATGTTTGCTTAAAAACCAACAAAAACGTGTAGCTGCAGATACCAGGGTCGCGATATGCGACGCCCTGATGGTATCCTCCATCGCGTATCGCTATGGGGTGAGTTACCTGCTTTTCCAACTTTTCAAATATGGCAGTTTTGGCCCCCGAAGTTCGTTTTAAGTGATTTTTTACGTGTTTTAAAGACCGAAATGAATGTTTTCAAGGCACAACAAGTGTAAAACAATATTGTAACATAAAACACATAATTTTGGTTATTTCCAAAGTGTCGGTTTACAAAACGGGTCGGTTTACAAGATAAATGTTTTCAACACGAATACTATTCGAGTCTCGAAATTGACGAATGTCACAAGTTTAATAAGGTTTTCATGTTTAATTTAGTATATATACCCTAGCTTGTGGGTTGTATAATAGGAATTGTAATTTTCGAATTAAATGAAAATTATAGATATCGAGCTTATGAACTAAATTCGTTTTGTGTTTGTTAATCCTGGTTATCAAAGTACTATTCCCGTAGGTAAAATTTAGACTTTTAATCCTAAAATCCAACATTTTTTGACACTCAAACATGAGATGTAACATGTAAGAGAAGAGAAAACACCATGCTAAACAAAATGAGCATGGTCGATATGTCAGTGAAATTAGAGAGGCCTGATGCTTCCCTCAATTTGGTGGTTTAACTTTGGTTAGATCTTGTCAAACCTTATAAATATTAGCAACAAATTAGTTTTAACTTTTTAAATCAATCTTAATCCATTTGATGCCTTTTGTACTTATTAACTTTAACTAAATTTAAACATTTTAAACATATATTCATTTATCTAAAGTTAATTTCTTATTTATTTAGTATTAGTAAAACCACAGTTGCTATCACTACCACTACCAAATCTATACCAAATCTACACCAACGGTTATTATTGTTATTTTAATATTACTAAATGGGTCCCCGCACAATGCAGTAGGAACACAGACCATTGATAATGGTTTGGCATCAATTTTTAATGCGTCTGTTTCAGTTTACGTGATCATACTAATTGTTTATTTAAAAACTATCAAAATCGGATCGCAAACACCGCTACGTGAATGTTAATTTTTTTAACGGAAAAAAAACTATGACAATATCATACTCAAATTAAAGAGAATAAATTTCTTGTTTTAATGGTGCCGGTTTTTTAAAAAAATATTAGCGTTTGAAAAAATTATGACCATCTAAAAGACGTGGGTGGAAGTTGAGTTAAATGAGAAATAAGAAAGAGTATATATGGTTAAAAGTTAAAGGGCTAAGGTTGTAACTGTTACTTAAATTTATAAAAGTTAATTAAAGTTGAGGGAGCAATAATGTAACTATGTTTAAAGAATTGAAGTTTATTATTTTGCCTCTCTTCAACATGATATGTAAGTTGTACCATATGTTAATTAAGTTGTAAATTACTTAAAATCTAAGTGTTTTAATTTGCCCATGAATAATGTATTATATATGGTATAGATAAAGCTAGAATTATTACATTTGTTTATAGTTCGTCGAGGAAAAAGAATACCGTACAAAAGAAATTAATAAGATAAAATGTTATGGGGGTGGAGGAGAGGACTTGACTTCCCATCCACCTAGTGACGAAGCTTTGGACAAAGATCCCTCCCCCCCCCCCCCCCCCCGGGGGGGGGGGGAGTGTTGAGACTCAAATGTATAAAAAAAGTTATAAGCGAGAGAGGGGGGACTCAAATTTTTGGTCGAAAAGAACTAAATGTACACCACTTATAACAAATTCCAGGTTGAAATGAGTAAATTTACACTGTTGCGCAAAAAAAATCGTGAGGGGGGGGGGGAGGGACTCTTGGCCCTCACTTTACTTCACCACTGCATCCACCTCGACCAAAATCCATGCTCCACATAACAACATAATTCAAGCACCAAAACTGCACCCCCGTGCTTGCCATAACCTTAACACCCAAGAGGGGAAAAATATGAGGTCCACATCAATCTAAGCCAATCATATATATTTTTCTTGTTTATTTCAATTTAATACCTAGTCAACTAATCACCTCCATTACACTTGTTTTTTTTTTTTTGTTGGTTAGTTAAAGCTCACTGTCTTTATGGCAGTGACGTCACACTTTAACAAACATCTCTACAACAATTAGTCTCATGAGTTAACTAACTGTATGTAAACCACTTTCCAACAACCTTCACCTCTTGTATTAGTTGAAAATACCAACTTTCAGGATATCTAAGCAGTTCATAAACCCATAACCACCTATAATCTTAGTATGCATATCAAAAGCATTATCTTTTTAACAAAACAACCTCTACCTTAATTTCACTAAAATTGACAACTTCTCTAATGAAATGAAGTTTTACATTGATATGTTTTGTTGTTCATGGAACATCAGATTCTTGGAAAGATGTATGGAACACTGATTGTCACACATAACAACTGTATCAATCACATCAACGCCAAGATCAGATTCAAAACCTTTTAGCCAAATAGCTTCTTTGACTACTGTTAATGCCTCATATTCTACTTTTGTGGATGACAAAGCAACAATATGTTGTGATGCTGACTTCCAGCTGACCAACCCATCAAATACGTTAAATGCATATCAAGTAACATATCTTCCTTTGTCTGGATCTTTTGCAAAATCTGAGTCAACATACTCTAAAACTTTTGTCTCTAATGAAGTTGATCCACCATAAATCGAACCAACATTTCTAGTATCATTCAAATATCTCATGACCCATTTGACCCCTTCCCAATGACCTTTACCAGGATGAGTCAAATATCTACTTAAAACACTTACTGCATAGCCTATATCATGCCTAGTGCACACCATCAAGTACATTAAAATTCCTATGACATTTGCATAAGGAGAAGTTTCCATTTCTGCCCTCTCCTCTTCACTTTTAGGACAATCAACATTTGAAACTTTAAAATTCAAAGCCAAAGGGGTAACCACACACTCACTATTTTCCATTGAGAATGTCTCAATATAAGAGTTCCGAGACAGAAATAATTTCTTATTAACTATATCCCTAGAAATTTCCATTCCTAATTTTTTCCTTGCATTGCCCAAATCTTTCATGTCAAATCTTGCATTAACATGTCTTTAACATCTTGTATGGCTTGTTTATCTTGACTACACACTAACATGTCATCAACATATAAAAGTAAATAGACTAAATTACCCCTGCGGTATTCCTTATAAAACACACAGTTGTTATATTTACTCCTGTTGAATCCTTGACATATCATGTGATCATCAAACCTCCTATACAACTGTCTAGGGGACTGTTTCAAGCCATATAAGGATTTTTTTTTTCAAAAGACATACATTTTCTTCTTTACTTGTTCCTTCATATACAGCTGGTTGTTTCATGTAAATTTTTTCAGCAAGATCTCTATGTAGAAATGCAGTTTTGACATCTAATTGTTCTAACTTAACATCACTTGTTGCAACCAATGACAATATTACCCATATGATGTATGTTTAACCACATGGAAAAATATTTCATTATAATCAAGCCCAAGCTTTTGAGTGAAACCTTTTGCCACTAACCTAGCTTTGAACCTAGGCACCTTAACCCCTTCAATGCCTTCTTTAATCTTGAATATCTATTTACAACCAACCATAATCTGACCTTCTGACTGGTCAACT
The DNA here is from genome assembly GCF_021521415.1 of Bidens hawaiensis. Taxonomy (NCBI): domain Eukaryota; kingdom Viridiplantae; phylum Streptophyta; class Magnoliopsida; order Asterales; family Asteraceae; genus Bidens; species Bidens hawaiensis. The sequence goes on along the minus strand of NW_027495390.1, from coordinate 231,418 downwards.
AGTTCCCAAGTACCATTCTTTTCTGATGAATGCATCTCCTTATCCGTAGCCTTTTTCCGTTTATCTTTATTTGCAGATGATATTGCTTCTTGATAGGATAAAGGTTCTATCATACTTTCTTTTTCTGCAACATTAAAGACAAACACTGAGAAATTTGCATCATCTCTATACCTTAATGGTTTAAAGATATTTCTCCTTGATCTGACCCTAGCCAAATCATCAGTTGACTCATGATCTAAACTCCCCCATTCAACTTCTCTCTCTTCACCCTTTGGTTCCACCTCCACCTCAATTTGACCATTATACCCCTGATCAGAAACTACACTGTTACCCTTCAAGATATCTTTGTACATAACATCTTCATTTAATATAACATCCCTACTTACAATTATCTTAGGACTAACATCATCAAGTCTCCATAATCTGTAGGCTTTGATTCCTTTAGGTAACATAGAAAGATACACTTGAAGGCTCTTGTTCCATTTTACCTTGACTTACATGAGCAAAAGCCAATGAACTAAAGATCCTCAAATTAATATAATCACTTATCTTTCCAGACCATTTCTCTATAGGGGTGTTCATCTCAACGACACTAGATGGAGATCTATTTACCAAGTATGCTACAGTGAACACTGCTTCTGCCCAAAATGACCTTGGTAGTCCTGAGTTTGGTAATATGCATCTAACCTTCTTAAGCAAGGTTCTGTTCATTCTCTCCACTAACCCATTCTGTTTTGGAGTTCTAGGCACACCTAAATGCCTAGCAATGCCTTGTTCTGTGCAGAACTTATTAAACCAACTACTACAAAACTCTAATCCATTGTCAGTCCCTAATTTCTTAACGTTTCAATCTGTTTGGTTTTCCACCAAAACTTTCCAATATTTAAACTTATCAAAGGCTTCATCTTTTGTTTTGAGAATTTGGATCCAAACCCTTCTTGAATAATCATATACTATACTCAAGAAATAATTGGCTCCACCAAAAGATTGCACTTCACCAGGTCCCCATAGGTTTGCATTCTCTTCTTAAAGCTAACCCTCTTAGATTTACCTAGAACACAATGTTCACACTGTACTAAGTCACAATTGCCTAAATCTGCTATAGCCTCTTGTTTCTTAAATTCAACAAAACCATGATTACTTATGTGGCCTAACCTACATGCCATAACTATGCTGATTCTCCCTTATTACGCTCAGCAATAGACACAAATCCACTCACAACATGTCCATCTAAATTGTAGATGTTATTGTCTTTCCTATATCCTAATAACATCACTACAAACCCATCTATCACCTTGGTCTTCACTAATCAAGTTTCTTTTAAAATCAGGAATATATCTTACCTGATTTAAGATAAACTATTTTCCATTAGTTAATTTCAGAGAAACAGAACCCACACCTTGAATCTTGCAAGGCCTGTTGTCTCCAAATTGTACCATACCACGTTCTTTCATTGTTAATTATTTGAAAAATTCTTTGCATGGACTCATGTGATAAAAACAACCTGAATCCATGATCCAATCCTTCTTGGAATCATTGTTAGTCACCACCATGACATCAACACTTTCATAGGCATCAAAACTATCTTCTTTATGATTCTTTGAACTTCCAGAACCACCTTTTCTCCCTTCATTCTTCATTCTTCTTTTTCCACTTGGGAGAGTCCCTTTTAAAATGATTTTCAGAATTACAAACAAAACTTCTTTTCTTGAATATAGACTTGGACCTTTGAATACCCTTTTTCTTGAATGACCTTTGGTCACTCATGCGTCTAACAAACAGACCATCTGATCCATATTCTCTAACTTCACCCCTCTTCTTGAGTTCTTTGGAATTCAAGGAAGCCAACACCTCTTCCATAGTGAGAGTATCTTTACCATATATTAAAGTATCAACAAAATGTTCATACGATGATGGCAGTGACGTAAGAAACATAATGGCTTGATCTTCCTCATCTATTTTTACCTCAGTATTTTCTAAATCTAGAATCAACTTATTAAACTCATATGTATGATCATCTAGAGACTTACCAGATGACATTTGAAAAGTATATAACCTTTTCTTGAGATATAGACGATTAGCTAGTAATTTAGTCGTATACACGGTTTCTAATTTTGCCCAAAATCCAGCCGTAAGGTCAACTCTTTAGATACTTCTCTCAAGACTCGATCTCCTAAACTGAGAATAATGGAAGAATGTGCCTTTTCATGAATATCTTTGTCTCCTTGTCGTTTACAGTGTCTGGCCTATTTTCTCTCCTAAGAATGCATCAGAGATGCCTTGATGGACCAATAATGCCCTCATCTTGACTCTCCATAAACTAAAATCGTTTTTGACATCAAACTTTTCCAAATCAAATTTCGTAGACACCATTGCTATGATTGAATTTAGAATTTGATCCAACAGAGTTCGTAAAATCAAGAGCACAAGACTCTGATACCAATTGTAATACAATTATGCGGAATCAATTATATAATGAAAACGAATTTGAACAAAAAACAATGATCAAACTGAAGCAACAGAGATTATGAACACAATCAAAAGATTAGGGTTCTTATTAACAATCAAGAAACTAGTTATAATCTAAAAAGAATTGAAGAATGAAAAGGAATTGAAAAACCTAACTATAAACCCTAACTCTAATGGCTATATAGACAAACGAATAAGTAACGGTATCCTAAACAATGTTACACAATCTACCCTCCAAGTTTCAGAAACATTGCAAAAAGCAGACAATCATTCTTTATCAACTTATTACATCTTTTCCAAGTTGATAGATTCAACTCCTGAACTCTTAACTGTCTTAGTAACTTTGTAAAGAGTTAATAACTGTATGCAAGCCGTTTTCCAACAAGATAATATGAATCAAAGAGAACAACTTTGCACCAGCCGGCCCAAGAGATTCATACCAAAAGTTCTATGATCTTGGTCAAAGGCGTAAAGGATCCGTATTAATCTTGCCCCATTAACTTAAAACATATATAACATGACATATGGAATGGTGTATTTTTTTTAAGATGCAAGAAATGTATATTAATATTCATACTTTTTGCGTCACAATACAAACCACTCATGTTATAAAATGTGGTTATAAAGTTCATACACTACTATAAAAAAAGTATCACGTTAGACTACTACCCGCCTGTAATCTTTCGATGTTTTGAGGATAAGTTTTTGGATTGGATTGAATTTCCATTTAAGCTTTTTCACTAATTACTTACTGTCATCTTTAGAGTGGAACATTTGTTCGACGAACATGGCTGTTAGTAATGTGTCATTGTTTTGATGATAAGATTTGGATTGGATTCACATTCAGAATTTTTAGTCCTTTGTCGTTGTGGGTTCATTACTAATGAAAATCCATCACTAGATTGTAATCTTAACTTTTTATAAATAGTCGCTCCACCTCAACGTCTGACGGTCGAGTATTTCAGTTCAAGCTTAATAATGGTAACCTCCCCTGACTACAAGTATGATAGATTGTCAATTGAGTGTGGTTTGTAGGAAGAGTTGGGTACTCGTTGTCAACGTATTTGTTGAAATTTGGTGGTCTTAGAATTTAAAACTCCATTATCTGTTCAAATTATGCGGACTTCATAGCAAAGAGATAGGTGAATACCTTGAGTTAGTTTCCCATACGTGCATGATAATATCTTGAAATGTAATATACTTGGTTTATAAGGTTTAGAAATATAATGTTCATGATATGTTTGTAAAATTTGGAACCTTACATAATGAAGAAACACTAATTTAACCCTCGGTAGGCTTAACCTAATATCTCGACCGATGGTGGAGTAACACTAATCTAACCTTGGTGGGCTTAGATTATTATTCTTCGATGAGATAACACGAACAACTGTTATAAGTTTCGATAACCGTGACCTGCAAAACCGAATATCATGAGCTCATTACGGGAATGGTGGTAGGGGGTCTTCTCATAACCACACTCCAGCGTGAGAATCAGTATGGTAAGTGGTGAGTAATTCTTAGAGAGAATGAGAGAATGTGTGTATCCTTTTACCGTTGGTATCTGCTTCTCTTTATGGACAAATGATTGAGCCAGCTGTCTCTCTCAGTGATATCTTCTAGTCTCATGGTTAAGCACGATAGTAGCTCCTGATTTGTCGTCCAGCTGGTATACGGGGATCTATGTCATGGGTTGATACAACGCTGGCCTTCTGCGACTGGTCCGTCATGCCATCATGGGCATTATGGGGATCTCGGCCTGTGATTGGTTGTCTTCCCTTTTATCACGACATGTCTTTAGCTGTAATGTTAAGTGTTCTTCCTTGAGGAGTGTATATCTTCATGCGCGGAAAGAATTCTTTATGAGGGTGGTCGATAATCTATCCTCCGCATAAGGTCTTCTACTTGCGGAGGATTTATCCTTGCGGGTCAATTGGTACCCTACCTCCACACGTCCCCCAGTCCATTGTTTCTTCAGCGAATGATTCTGCGGGTGGACTATTGGACTTATCTTTGATCTTTGTTGCAAGATTTTGACGGTTATTTATGAGGGTGTTTATGGAGGTAGCCTTAACTATTTTCCTGACACCTAACTATAGTGACGTCATTGCATGTGTGGTTGTCACACTCTGACTTAGTTTGACTATCAGTTGGTACTTTTTTTGTAAATATATCAGAGTTACGGGTTTATTTTAGTGAAAAACTTTGTTTATAATAAAATATTAATTTATTTTGAAAACTTAATAAATACCCGAATGTTTGATTTACAATTCTTGTTTAATTTGCTTACAATATTAAAAACTAAACCATCTCCATATAGTGAGCGTCTAACTCCATGAGAGATTCTAATTCCTTGCAATCTGTGCTAAGTCTGTTTCCCTTAAATGTGGGGGAAAATACGTCAGCGATATGATGGTGAACCGTTGACTCTAAAAACATTTAAACTACTACTATAATATAATTATAGTTTTCTTTATAAACTCAATGGAAATGGATTTCCAGGATTTGTATCACTGCCTTACACAAAATTCAAGAATTCCTCGAGCCATGTAGCTCCTGTTTGGAGAACTTGTTATGACAGCACGTATAGTTTTGTTTGGATCCAGACACATGTGTAATTGGTCTGAGTTGCTTTTATATTCTGTTTTGTATTATAACGTTTTAGAGATAATGTAATCTCATTTAAACGTTTGACTGACTTTTTAAGACAAACAACCCGTTCATCTATAGGGTATAAATATGTTTTGACTGTTTGTAAAGGTTTAGCGTATCCACCTGTGATTGTCTGCTCTGAATTATATGGTGATCTTCTTTGAAAACGTTTCTGAATGAATGCTGATGGACCTATAATAAAATAGGTTTATGAATACCAGGATCATTTCTTGATCCGGCTACAGGCCTTTAGTCTGGTTTTGATAGCGTTAAACCTTAATAGATCATTTGTTTGAATAAAATATTTAGACCTGTAGTCTTTCTATTTATTTACTAATCATGTGTTGAATTTCTTTCTTCAAGAAGAAACATCAATGATAGGTTTCTTTTTCTATAAGAAACATCAATTGACTATAACCCTTGGTATGTAAAATGTTACGTTTCTTAGTCATGAAGAAACATAAATTTTAACTCTATCCCTTGCATTTAAAAATTTATGTTTCTTAATTTTGAAGAAACTATATTTGACTATATCCTCTTGTATATAAAAGCTTATGTTTCTTAATATAGTATAGCTATAATATTTGTATATATAAAGCTTATGCAAACATAATTATGATAAAGGTCTGGGCTATACCCCCGACAATGGTCTAAGCCATATAATATAATAATACAATAATAACTTAAGCGGAACCCCTAATTTACACGGGTATTTGGAGTTTACACACCTAAGATTTAACGAGCAGCACTTCCACTCTATATCGTGAACTGAGGCTTAAACCGTAGGAACTTAGGATCTTGGCATGCACTACAAGACTAGGTATGCTTCTCGAAATAAAGTGTGTGAATGAGTGTGTTTTGGTGGGAGAAAAGGGTTATACCATTCACCCTTATTTATAGGATTATTTCATGACCCATCGCGTAGCGCGATGACTCAACCTTCTCTGGCGCTGCCACGTAGTCTACCACGTGTGCCATGTGTTGCCACGTGGTGGGACACACCTCATCTCGCCCTCATCGCGTATCGCGACGTAGTGATGGGTTGTCCATCACGTAGCCCGACACCGCCCATCCTCTCTTCTTCCACACCACATAGCGCGTTGCGATGCGAAGTGCAAAGTGCGCTATTAAAGCGCCACATTGCACACATCGCCAAAGCCCTTTCCCGTTCTAAGACCACTAAGTGTGTCTTGCTACATAAGAATATTATCATATGAACTTATCTTCTTATAAGGGGATAACATGTTTTGTATTTTATCAATGTGGGAGGAATTTCTCTTTCCTATTTACACCCATTTGGAATGACTTCACTTTCTTTCCTCTTCCCATGTGGGATGAACCTACTTTTCTCATTTCTTCAATATGGGAGCTTCCATCTTCATATTTTTATACTTTCATTACTTACTTTGAAGAATATTTTTGGTCCTTTATCTTATTAAATTGTCAATTTGGACTGAAATTTTGGGGATGTTATTGTGACTCCAGCGCCTATCTACTCCAGGTGTTTTTTAATGTATGCTTCGGTTATGACGATGCATTGAATTTTGTTGTTTCTGCTCCGTGTGCCATTCTTGTATTGGTCCTCTTAGCATGGTGCATCCTGCTGTTACCACGTTTAATTATTGTAGTTTAAATATGCATCAAGTTGCCTTACTAATCATCATTTTTCTTTCGTGTCTGGTTTAACTTCTCGTCTCCTTTATCATTTTGTGTGTTTTACAATGATTTGCTTGGATGGTATGTTACCTGGTCCAAAACATTGCTTATGTACTCAATATTCATCGTTCTTAGCGATGTTCTCGGACCAGACTTCATTCCCATCAAAATTGGTTGTTAAGGATCTAGTTCTTACGCCTCCCATGCGTGTTCTTTTTTTATTTTTGAGTCTTACGTTTTAACGGATGATTCGCTACCCTATTTACGAGTGTTGTTTTCTTCATCGAGTTCTTCCGCGAATTTTCTTATGCGGGAAGTTCTTTGAAAAATTTCTACGTTTTAATGAAACTAGTTGGTTACCAGGTCATAATTAGATGGTTTGATTTGTATAAGATTTTACCACAAGTGGGTCTGGTTTTCATGACGTCAGGCGGTGGTTAACACAATTGTGTATTTTCGTCTGTCCGGGCCTGTGGTGTACGCTCCCACTTGTTTTGAACTTTGAAACTCCCGCGTGACGTGTTGTTTTTCTATTGGAACTTTAGTTTTTTGGGATTTTTCATTTTGAACCCTGGTTCCGACCGAAGATTGGTATTAATAGGTCGATTATACTGTTTTTTCTTCCATTCGAAATTCTCTTCAACTTCTTTCCCTACTGTTCTTTCAAGATTTTCGTTTATTCTCTTCTTTTTCTAGCATTTACCATCTACTAATGGTGTCTTCCTCTACTAGTAAAAAATCTGGTAAGAAAAAGAGTGGCAAGAAGAGTGGTGGTTCGTTGATTAACGACATCACCATCTAGTGGAAATGTTCTGACTATGAGACTTCTCGAGTTATCATATTTTTCCAGAATGGGAGCCGGAGTTACCTGTCGATGACAACACCTCCATGGATGCTCCGCCTGGTAAATTGGCTCTGTATTCCAAGTTCTTAGATCATGGGATTTCCGTTTGCCCATTACTACTTTTATCCGCGACACGTTGTTGTACTATGGTTTGCATATCACGCAGGTTCATCAACTTGGCATGATGCGTCTGCGTCATTTTGAGTATTGTTGTCGTAGTCAACTTGTAAACCTTACCCTGATAAATTTCAAGTTTTTTATAAACTTTACACAAAGGGTTGTTGGTTTGGATTTCACCTTCGGGATAGGAGTGTTGTGACGCCCGGCTAAAAATTAGCTTAAAACCGCGACTAATATAATTGTGTTTATGTGAATAGAGTATTATAACAAATAAAATATCGTTATTTTAATCCAAAAACTCCAAAAATATTTGAGATATATTTAATTAAGTTTGAAAAAGTTCAAATTTGACTCTTAGCGAACATTGCGCAAAATGACATCGGGTGACGACTTAGAAACAGATAAAATCCTAAACGTGTCTAAATGGCCTCGAAAAATTAAAATTCATATTAGAATATTAGAGATATTATATAAACTTAATTTTAGAAGGTTTGAAACGCGAAAACTAGAAAAATAAGCGAACAAAAGCCCGTGTAAGACACCGTATGAACTCAAAACCAACCACCACTAAAATTAAGTTTCTCTAGCTCGTATTATCAAGAATTCAATACCAGGTCAAACCTACTAAATATCATTTGAAACAGAGTTCTACTGATTAGCTAAAATTCATAACACGTACACTAGGAAGTTTAAGACTTTGATTAATTTATCTAGAAGATCCCAAACCAAACCCATGTACCCTCCCATTGTTTCTCTCAAAACCAATGGCCATCACCCATTGATTTACTTAAAACCATCTACTCATCATTGCCTAAACCTACTAAGTTAATGTGTTGTACTATACTAACACAAGCCACCTTTCATATCTACACTACATATCATCAATCTGTTCTCCCTCTCAAGTAAGATCAACATTGACAAGTTAAAGCAAGCTATTGAATGACCATAAAAAATCATATTATAAACTCAATCCATCTCTTTCACACAAAAAAAGCCCACGGATCAATCACACACACACACACACACACATTCACTAATTTTTGTTTCTAAGGTCGATTCCAACCCGTTTGTGTGAAACATTACTTAATCAAACTTGATTAACCAAAAATCAACTATATATCTTACCTTGGATTTTGAAGAAACTAGTAAGATGATGAAAAGAAAGATCTTGTGTGTGGGTGTTTTCCTAGCTTCCTAGCTTGATTCTTGCTTTCTATAAGCTTAATCTTCCATTGTAGTGTGTTCTTGATCAAGTGTGATTGTGATTTGAGTTGATGGTGGTGTAAGGGTGGTGGTGGTGTGTTTGTGGCCATGAGATATCATGATTGGGCTTGTTACCCATGTTTGATATCATATTTCCCTTATGATTCATGTCGTCAACAATTCTTACACCTGATCAATCATCGCTTTTGTGTGTTATGGACCCTTTTTTCGTCTCTTTTGGATGACTGGCGTGAATACCGGGTTAACCTTCAAGGTGGGTTCCGCTATGCGTCGCAGAACTCCTCTCATATCGGATGAATGCCAACCAAAGAAATCGATATATTTCAGTTAGAAAATAATAGCGTCAGGTGCGATTTCACGCTGCTAGAGTAAATTGGTCCTATGGTGACCGTTTTCTTTGGGAACTTGGCATTTAACATCCATCTTTTCTGTTCCGCGCTATCAGTGATTTTTTGTGCCTTTGGGGGCTTTGAACCTTCCGCAACTAAGAAGTTTTTGTTTGGCCTTATTAGTGCGATGCCTGTCGAGGTGCGTAATCCCATTATATCGTGCGCGGTGGATGGATTTGCATTGAAATCCCTTATAGCCTCTCTACCCAGGGTTACGTCGTGTTTTGAATTCACCGGCAACACCAATGTAACAACTTGGGCTTTTCGAATTAACATCTCTATTAAATACCGACCCATTTCGATGTTCGAGTTATTTTATTGAAAAAATTTTCGTCTTAATAGAGTGAAATTATTGTTATAATATTATATATTTTTAATTAGCTATTTAATATATATATATATACACTTTCAAAATGTTGCAAATATAGCATAAACTAAACTTTTGTCCAAAAATGTTTCCATCTATATATTTTAGGGACTAGAATGCAAATACTACAAATATTATCATCTGTACCCGTTTTTACCTGCTTCCAAACCCAAACCCTAGACCCGTTTATTGACCCGTTTATACTAAATCACATCTTAGTCCTCAAGTTTAGTAATTTTTATGGCAATTGAATCAATATGTGCATTAGACATACCTTATACGGCTTAACCGACGATTTAATTTTGTTAACTTGATCAACTACGATTTGTTTTGTCTATATCTCTAGCCGACATCAGATCGTTCCTAATATGCATGTACACGAGCTTTATAATCCAATTAAACTTGCAGATAGTATCACACCATCATCGCAATCTTAACCTTTACCTTTAATTATATTATAACAGTCGCAAATTATTTTTTTTATCTGCTTGTGCCGTCTGCTTCATTTACGATTAACCATCGTATTATCTTCGTTTGAGGTAACTAAATATATGGTCTTGGCCATCGTTAATTGCTGTACAACAGCCCTAAGATTAATTACTCGAACATATAACATATTAACTGATTTGGATTTCTAGGGTTTATATCAATTTTGGGGAAAAATCGATTCTGTATTTAAATATTTGTTTGCTTTTGATTGTCATTAAACATCCTAGATCAGTAGGTTTGGTTTAGTGTGTTTGTGTCATTGGGAACGACTGCCGGTGTAAGGCCCCGTTACCGGTGCCTCAATTTTGACGTTGGATTTACTCATAAACATAGCTCTAAACATCAGAGTTAAATAAAACTTTCGCATAATATTAAATTATTTCCAAAAACATTACATAATAATTCATAACTTGTCTAAAACAACATGAAACATAACAATATTCCATGAGATGCCGGTCTCTTCCTTTCCATGCCATGTGCCCACGTCAAGCGAGCTGCCTCATCCTACTCACCCGCGTACATACTAAAAGTCAGCTACACTGAGTGAGTTCTAGTTAATCAGGTAACATACAATGCATTCACATGTTTATACATACGCATCCGAAGATACATAATATATAACCCGCTTACCATTCTTTCATACGTATATTATCATATACCTTCTTTCTTTCTTTTCATTCTTTTCTTTTCTTTCATACTTTTATATTAAACCTTACTTTACATAATTCTACGTTTTAAAGAGCATTACGCCCTACTGCCTCGAGTATTATAAGGGCCCGGTTCTCTTTCTTCCTCAAGTATTATTAGGGCTCGGTTCCCTTTCTGAATCGAGAAATATTAGGGCTCGGTTCCCTTTCTGTCTCGAGTATTATTAAGGCTCGTTTCCCTTTCTGCCTCGAGTATTATTAGGGCTCGGTTCCCTTTCTGTCTCGAGGATTATTAGGGCTTGGTTCCCTTTCTGCCTCGAGGATTATTAGGGCTCGGTTCCCTTACTTCCATACAACCATACCATACCTGTCTATATATTCATAAACATAACGTTCATACATACATACATACATACATACATACATACATCATTCATACATCATATATAACAATCATATCTTTAAACTACCACCTGGCGGGACATGCAATATCCGAAGATCGTTCATGCACCATCAAGCATTCATTCATACCTAAATCATATAAGGCATACACTTTCCACTTAAGGTAAGTGTATTAACTAATCACATCGAGTATGTACACAGTCCCGAAAACATAACAAGGAATAGGGCTAGAAACTCACCTAAACTCAGTTACGTTCACCGTTAACGGTTACTCCTCTCTTCAGTTGTGCACGGCTAACTGTATAACAATTGCGCATATTAATTATATCAGTATCCGTATCGAATTTCTAGTTTAATTACAACCCAAAACGAATGGGGGTCCGGGGGTAGCACCCCTGACAGCGGGGGTTCTAGGGGCGACAGCCCCTAGTGGGGCCCAAGGGGCAGAGCCCCTAGCTGGGGTTCGTTAACCTACATGGTCTGACACATTTTATTTTCATTAACCGTCCTAACACATTTTCCCTTAGGATTTTTTAAATTATTATCTACTTCGCCCACTCATTCGCTATAACGAATTAAGCCTGATTTGTTAACGAATTCGTTAACTTACAAGGTCTGATTCGTTAGCTTAATTCGTTATCTTTCACGATCAGGTTCGTTAGCTGATTTGTTATTCTGGTTCATTATCTTAACACAACGATTTGTGAGTTACGAATCACCTAATTCGTTATCTTTACAAGATCTGGTTCGTTATCCTAGTTCGTGAGCCTAATTCGTTATCTTGACGGGACCTGATTCGTTATCTTAATATAACGAATGGATAGATAACAACTTTAAAGATTCATTCGTTATCAAGTCCCATGAATGAGTCCCATTCGCTATGACCGCGTAACGAATGATCAACCATAACGAACTGTCAATAGTTCTTATCCAGACTTTGACTCAGGGTCAAAGTCAAAATCGTCAAGTATGTCAAAACAGTCAACATCAACGGATTCAGCAATTTAACCTCAAAGCTCAAGCAAATGAAACGAATTTGGTATCTATGGACTCGTAATACCAGCGTCAACAAACCCTAACCATTCATTCATCCAAATATTCGTGTTTATGTGGTGCGATTACCCAATACACGAAACCGATTGTTCATGATAACAATTAACCTATCTATTGTTAACGAATTCCAGTAAGGTTTGATGCATCGGGTTCGTTTTTACCATTTAAACATTGATGTAAGATTTGTTGATGTAAACCGGACGTAAACGAAAAATTTCTCGATATAAACGTACCTTAAACGAGTCGGTTTACGAAAACGGTCTAGTCTTGATGTTGTTTTGGTTTGTCACGACGTTCTAGCACCAACAAGCTCGGGGTTTCACTTTCGAATCTCGGCTCGGGATATAAGATAGTGTTTGTGTGTGTTTTTCAAGGTGTAGGCTATGGTGTAGGGATGGATAAAAATGGAAAGGCTTAGGGTTTAAGGGGTATTTATACTATCTTAATCCCATGGACCTAAGGCCCATTCCGTTTCTTATTCAATCTTCTAAGTCCAAGCCCATCCTCTTAGAATTTATTATCTAAACCGATACGCGACACATTATTGCGTAAACGAAATTCTCTTTTATTATTATAATCGAAAGTAGGGTGTTACAAGTCTTCCCTCCTTAAGGTGGTTTTGTCCCCGAAACCTAACTATTACATAAACAAATACGGGTAAAACTTGCGCATCTCATCCTCAACTTCCCATGTAGCGTCCGATCCTTTGCAATGCTTCAATATCACTTTCACTAAGGGTATAACCTTGTGAAGAAGTTGCTTTTTCATGTGGTCAACGATCTCTATCGGTTGCTCGATGTAGTTCAACTGTTCATCAGCCTCAATATCCACCAATGGCACATGAGACGTGTCATCAGCTAGACATTTACTCAGATGAGAAACATGGAAGGTTGAATGAATTCCTTCTAACTCCTCGGCTAAATCTAGCTTGTAAGCCACTTCAACAACACATTCCATAATCTTAAACGGTCCGATGTACCCCGGACTCAACTTCTCTCTCTTTCTAAAACAGATAATTCCTTTCCAAGGCGAGACCTTGAGCATCACATTGTTACCAACGTTAAACTCAATCAGTCGTCGCCACTTATCAGCGTACGAATTCTGTCTGTCTTGAGCAGCTGTCATTCTTGCCTTGATTTGATTGAACTTTGAAGAAGTCTATTGCACAACTTCTAAACTTTCCATCTCTTTCTGACCAATCTCTCCACAACATATCGGGGTTCTACATCGTCTACCGTAAATCATCTCAATCGGTGGCATACCAATACTTGAATGGTAGCTGTCGTTATAGGAAAACTCCGCCAGATGCAGATGATCATCCCATCTTCCTCCAAAGTCTAAAACATAAGCACGTAGCATATCCTCATGGGTTTGGATCGTCCTTTCAGACTGTCCATCTGTTAGAGGATGATACGCCGTACTAATGTTCAATCTCGTCCCCATAGCTTCATGGAACGTCTTCCAAAACCTCGAAGTAAACCGAGTATCTCGATCATACAAGATCGATAACGGTACTCCATGATTAGATAAAACCTCTTTGATGAACAAACTTTCTAACGGTTCTGACGAGATGGCCTCTCATATAGGCAGAAAGTGAGCACTTTTGGTCAAACGGTCCACTATCACCCAAATGGTATCATTATGCTTAGCTGTACGAGGTAGCTTAGTTATGAAATCCATGGTGACGTGTTCCCATTTCCATTCTGGTATCTCTAAAGGTTGCATCTTCCCATAAGGCTTCTGATGTTCGGCCTTGGCTTGTAAACAAGTTAAGCATTTACTGACATTATCTACTACATCATTCTTCATTCTTGGCCACCAATAGTCTCTTTTCAAATCTTGACACGTCTTTGTAGTTCCTGGATGAAGTGAATACCTTGACTAATGAACTTCATCTAAGATTCGACCTCTAAGATTTCCATGGCATGGAATCCACACACGGTCAAACCTCATCTTAACACCATGCATGTTATCCCTCCGCTCGTCTTGCTGACCGAAAATCCTTTCTTTCTTTACTAGCCCTTCTTCTACCAGCACCTCTGACTGCACTTTGATGATTTATTCAAAAAGATTTGAATTCATAAACAAATGGTATGACTTAACCGTTGCAAGGACTTCCTCATTCTTACGGCTTAGCGCGTCGGCGACCACATTAGCCTTACCAGGATAGTACTTAATGTCACAGTCGTAATCCTTTATCAACTCTAAACATCTTCTCTGCCTCATGTTCAGCTCTTTCTGCTCGAAGAAGTACTTTAAACTCTTATGATCGATGTAAATAGTACACTTAGTACCATATAGATAATGTCTCCATATCTTGAGAGCATGCACTATGGCTGCTAGCTCTAAATCATGCGTTGGATAAGTACTCTCAAGGACTTTCAACTGTCCAGACGCGTAAGCTATAACTTTTCCTCGTTGCATCAACACGCAACCCAACCCACGACGCGAAGCATCAGTACAAACAACCAAATCCTCTTCACCATCGGGTAAGGCAAGGATTGGAGATTGCATGAGTATTCTCTTTAGTTTCTCAAAAGCTTCTTCTTGATACTTACCCCAACTAAATACTACCGACTTTCGGGTCATACCGGTTAACGCTGCAGCTATCTTGGAGAAACCTTCGATGAATCTCCTATTGTAGCCAGCTAACTCTAGGAAGCTTCGTATATCAGTCGGATTCTGCGGAGTCTTCCAATTCGTTATCACCTCAATCTTAGCTGGGTCCACGGTAATCCCTTCAAGATTGATCACGTGACCTAGGAATTTCACTTTTCGCAACTAGAACGCACATTTCGAAAACATAGCATACAACTTCTCTTTCTTCAGAGTCTCCAATACTTCTCTCAGATGCTTGGCATGATCAGAATCGCTTTTTGAATATATCAATATATCATCGATGAAGACGATAACTGACTTATCCAACATCGACCAACACACCCTATTCATCATATCCATAAATGCTGCAGGAACATTTGTTAGACCGAATGACATCACGAGGGATGTCAGCCTCTTTCACTTTCAATTAATGATAGCCTGTCTGAGATCTATTCGTGAGAACCAACTTGAACCTTGTAGTTGGTCAAACAGATGATCAATCCTTGGCAAAGGATATCTATTCTTTACCGTAAGCTTGTTCAACTCGCGATAATCTATGCACATTCTCATACTTCCATACTTCTTTTTCACGAACAACACCGGTGGACCCCACGGGGAAACACTTGTTCTTATGAAACCTTTGTCGAGGAGTTCTTCCAGTTGGAACATCAATTCTTTCATCTCGGACGGTGCTAGATGGTAAGATGCATTCACGACGGGCTGGGTTCCTGGAATTAAATCTATCTGGAATTATATCTCTCGCTCCGGAAGATCCTCAGGGAACACTTCTGGGTAGTCGCACAGATAGGAACATCATTCATTTCTTTCGTCTCGGCCGTAGCATTGACAACATACGCCAGGTAGGCACCACACCCTCGCCTTAACAAATGCTCGGCTTTTATCATCGAAATGACATTAAGCCCAGAACTCTCCTTATCACCATAAACCGTCACCACACTACCATCCAAGGACTTTAACCTTATTATCATACTCTTACACACTATCTAAGCTTCATACTCAGACAATCAATCCATTCCCAAAACCACATCGAACCCTCATAAGGTCATAACATACAAAGTAACAGGGAACTCATGTCCCTCTAACTCTATCTTACTGTTCTTAAGCATTCTCATTATTTTAACCGAAGTGTCACTAGCGGTTTCTACTATAAAGGTTTTAGACACTCGACAACATTTCATTTTAGCTAGTTTACTAAATGGTGTGGTTACGAAACTTTTGTTTGCACCCGAATCAAACAACACAGAAGCGGAAATACCTTTTACTAGAAACGTACCTGTGACAATGTCTGGAATCTGCTTGGCTTGTTCTTGAGTCAGCATGTAGGCTCTAGTCCTTGGCCTAGCTTGATCACCATCCTTCTTCCCATTTCCTCCAGCTTCACTCTCGGTGCATTCCCTAGCAAAGTGACTTGTCTTATTGCATTTGTAACATGTGGACTTTTCGGTACAATCTGGAGCATAATGTCCCACCTTCCCGCAATTGTAACACGCATTCGTACCAAACTTGCACTCACCAGCATGACTCTTTCCATACTTATAACAAACGTCTGAACCCTTCCCCCACCGGCACTCACCACCGTGCATCTTGCCAGAAGTCTTACACGACTTCCTCTCCCATACTCTTGGCTTCTTATTCTTTGAGTTCCACAACTGAGTACCTGGGCGTTTGGCATGACCGACCCACTTCTTATCTTTCTTCCCTTCTGCCACCACATCATCTGCCGACAAGTCTTCGTAAACCATTTCTGTGAGTCCTACAGCAGAATAAAAGGTACCAGGTCTACTAGCCTTGACTAAGATGCGAACATTTTGCGCCAGTCCCCTTATGTAACACTTGATCCGCGTAGCCTCAGTGTTCACCATGTCTGGCACCAACCTTGACACCCGGTTGAATTCAATGGTGTATTCGCGGTGTGTCATCTTACCTGCCTTCAGACTCAAGAACTTCATTTCCACCCTTTCAACCTCTGCATCCGCACAAAACCTCTTCATCACCAATTCCTTCAGATCATCCCACCTCATAGCTTTGATTTCCTCCCGGGTCTTCCTCTAATCAACATATTCCCACCAGTACATGGCTTCATCACCAAATGATTGGGTGGAATAACCCACAGCTTGATTAGGACGACATTCGCTAATTCGAATAACCTTGACCATGGCGGTTATTAGAAGATGCATCTTCTAATTCGGTCAGCTTTGGCGGGCCACATCCTTTAAAGGACTTGTAGTTACACCCTCCTCGGCCCCTCTTCCAGTCATCAACCTTAACAGATCGGACTTTACTTGAATCGCCTTTCTCTCCTTCATCATCTTTCTTACTCTTTTCCCCAGACTTCTCAGTTTTTCCATGACTTTTAGTAGACCCTTCGGGACTCAAGTTCTTCACAGCAGCGGCCACAACTTGAACAATGGCTGCTTGAACTGCAGGGTAGAGTTGATACCCTTCATTATTGCTCGGGTTTCGCCCTGTTGCGCTTCCTTCCTCTCCTGTGTTAGAGGTTGATTCCACAGACGGTGGTCGGACAGTACGTGGCCTGCCACGACGTCCAGTGTGACCACCTGTTTAAACAACTTCTCTAGCTCCAACCATCGTAATATGAAAAAGAAAACACCAACGTTATCACTCAAGGAACTATTTAGTACAAGGATAGTAAGGCTAACAGGTAATAACATTGGCCAGCTATGATTAACTGATCACGTTACTTTCTGTGTCCTATACACTTCCCTTTATGAGTCTATTTGTGCTAAGTCTACTCTTAAATAGTTAATCAATCAAACAGTCAAGAATTCCTATCCCTAACATACACACATCCTCTTTAGCATTAAGCTAACATTAACATTCGTTATTTAACCATACACTTTAGCTTTACTGAGCTTGCTTGAGTGACACATGGCATTCTTGAACTGGAATCTTCTTTCTTTTCTTACTTAAATCTCAGTCTCTGTTCGAGTATAAGCATGTAGGATGCTTAAATCTCTCGAAATTTGCTCTGATACCAACTTGTAAGGCCCCGTTACCGGTGCCTCACTTTTGACGTTGTATTTACTCATAAACACAGTTCTAAACATCAGAGTTAAATAAAACTTTTGCGGAATATTAACACTTTCATAAAACATTACATAATAATTCATAACTTATCAAAAACAACATAAAACATAACAATCTTCCATGAGATGACAGTCTCTTCCTTTCCATGACATGTTCCCACGTCAAGCGAGCTGCCTTATCCTACTCACCCGCGTGCATACTAATTCGTTATCTTTACAAGATCTGGTTCGTTATCCTAGTTCGTGAGCCTAATTCGTTATCTTGACGGGACCTGATTCGTTATCTTAATATAACGAATCGATAGATAACAACTTTAAAGATTCATTCGTTATCAAGTCCCATGAATGAGTCCCATTCGCTATGACCGCGTAACGAATGATCAACCATAACGAATTGTCAACAGTTCTTATCCAGACTTTGACTTAGGGTCAAAGTCAAAATCGTCAAGAACGTCAAAACAGTCAACATCAACGGATTCAGTAATTTAACCTCAAATCTTAAGCAAATTACACGAATTTGGTATCTATGGACTCGTAATGCCAGTGTCAACAAACCCTAACCATTCGTTTATCCAAATATTCGTGTTTATGTGGTGCGATTACCCAATACAAGAACCCGGTTGTTCATGCTAACAATTAACCTATATATTTTTAACGAATTCCAGTATGGTTTGATGCATCGGGTTCGTTTTTACCTTTTAAACATAGATCTAAGATTTCTTGATGTAAACCGGACCTAAATGAAAAAAGTTCTCGATATAAACGTACAATAAACGAGCCGGTTGACGAACACGGTCTAGTCTTGATGTTGTTTTGGTTTGTCACGATGTTCTAGCACCAACAAGCTCGGGTTTTCACCTTCGGATCTCGGCTCGGGATATAAGAAAGTGTTTGTGTGTGTTTTTCAAGTTGTAGGCTGTTGTGTAGAGATGGATAAAAATGGAAAGGTTTAGGGTTTAAGGGGTATTTATACTCCCTTAAGCCCATGTACCTAAGGCCCATTCCATTTCTTATTCCATCTTCTAAGTCCAAGCCCATCCTCTTAGAATTTATTATTTAAACCGATACACGACACATTATTGCGTAAATGAAATTCTCTTCTATTATTATGATTGAAAGTAGGGTGTTACAGCCAGCGCGGGTTCGAATTCGGGCAGCCTGTTTTTGTAAATATTTTTGGTAATTAATTTATTTAAAAATTATATTAACATATTTAATAAATTAAATGATATTATTAATATTATAAGCTTATAAATAAATTATACTTTATTAGAAACCAACATGAATACATGTGTATTTCCATCTTTGTTAATAACCTTATATATGTGTATATATATGTATAAACTTATATATATATATAATGAAACTTGTGTAAATCTAAATATCTAAGATTTAGATAAATAAAAATTTGATATACATATTTAAATGGTTAAATTTACTTTTTATACATAAATATCATGATTATGTATTTTATTTAATTAACTTTTTATACTTATATATCATGAACTTGTATTTTTACATAATATTTTCATTTATTAGAAGGTTCCTTACGGGCGAAGGTTCCATACGGGCATGTAAAAGTGGTCTTTTTCTAATCTTCAGGAGCTAAGGGAATTTGAAAGTATCCGGAGAATCTATCAAGAAAACAGTAGAACATTTTTCCAGATAGACTTTCAAGAATTTGATCGATAAAAGGAAGGCGAAAATGATCTTTTTCTTGTGGCATCTTTAAGCTTCCGGTAGTTAATGCAAACTCGCCAGCCTGTGATGGTCCTCATTAGTATCAGCTCATCATTCTCGTTCATTACAACTGTCATTCCCCCTTTCTTGGGTACTACTTGAACTGGACTAACCCACGGTAATATGAGATAGGGTAGATTGATTCGGCGTCAAGGAGTTCGATTACTTCCTTCTTAACCACATCTTGCATGTTGGGATTGAGACTTCTTTGATATTGGACCACGTGTTAGTATTCTTCCTCCATTAGAATTTTGTGTGTACAAAAGGAAGGATTGATGCCCTTGATATCCATGATCTTCCATGCGATAGCCTTCTTATGATTCTTAAGAACCTTAAGAAGTTCGTCTTTCTCGTCTTTAGAAAGGTGAGATGAAATAATTACTGGAAGTTGAGAATCTTTTTAGAGAAAGTCATACTCGAGATGGTTTGGAAGTTCTTTTAATTCTATGGCTGGTGGATCTTATATTGATGTTTTTGACTTTTCATTACATTCAGTTATCTCGTATACAACTTCTGATGTTTTTTGATTGTTGTCATTAGTATTGAGATTTTTGTTTTCTAAAATGAGTTTGGTGTCTATATCAGTTAAGATTTGTGTATCTAGTGGTGTGTTGATGGAAGATTTCCGCACATAGCAACACACGATAGAATCGATGATGTCGACACATTATAACGTGTCATCGTGATGTTGCGGTTGTTGCATAGATTTTCCTATGTCAAAAGTGATAGCCTCGTCATTAACCCTTATTGTGAGTTTGTCGGTGCGAACATCAATGATAGCCTTTGCAGTGGCTAAAAAAGGTCTTCCTAATATCAGAGGTACACTTTTGTCTTCCATCATATTTAGAATTACAAAATCTACTGGGTAAACAAATTTGTCAATTTTGACAAGCATGTTTTCAACAATGCCCCGAGGATATTTAATGGATCTGTCAGCTAACTTAATGCTCATTCGGTTGAGTTTTGGTTCTCCTATCCCTAGTTTTTTAAAACCGCATATGGCATTAGGTTGATACTAGCTCCTAGGTCGACCAGGGCATTGCTAACAAGCAAATTTCCTGTGAGACAAGTGATAGTAAAGCTCCCTGGATCCGTCATTTTTGTTGGCAGCTTGTTTTGGAGGACTGCTGAACATTCTTCACTCAGGGGTGACATGTGATAGATCCTCCAACTTCCTCTTGTTTGTCAGCACTTCTTTGAGAAACTTAGCATATTTTGGCATTTGAGCAATGGCTTCGATAAAAGGGACGTTGAAGTGGAGTTGTTTGAAGAGTTATAAAAACTTCCCGTACTGAGCTTCCAGTCTTTTCTGCTTTAGCCGTCCAGGGTATGGAATAGGTGGAATATAAGTTTAGACTGGTTCCTTGGGTTGTAAGGTGCCTGTTGGGATCAGTCTTTCCTGCGTTTTATCAGGGGATTCATTCTCCATAACTGGTTCTGAAGTTGGTGAGACAACCGTGGTTGTACCGCTTCTGAGTGTAATAGCGTTAGCTGTCGCATTTGGGTTGGTGATTGTGTTGGTTGGAAGAGTGCCGGGTGATCTTTCGGATAATTGTCGGGCAATTTGTCTGATTTGAGTTTCTAGATTCTGCAATGATGCTTGTTGACTTTTTAGGTCAGCTTCATGTCTTAACAGTACTCCGCTGATATCAACAGCTCTTAAGTCGGCTTTCTTTTCTGCTTCATTCGTCTTGGTCATGATTTGGATCAACATTTCTTCAATTTTGGAGTAGCTTGGATTTTGATAGCTACTGGAACTTTGATCTTGAAAATGTGGTTTAGGCTGGAAGGTTTGATTTATCGGTCTTTTTTCGAATCCGGGTAGGGGTTGAGTGTTACCTCCGTCCTTCCAACCGAAGTTCGGATGGTTTCTCCATCCTGGATTGTAGTTGTTGCTGAAAGCGTTGTTCTGACGGGCGATGAAATCGACTTCTTCCATGTCCATAATGACTTGTTTGCAGTAACTTGTCTTGTGAGTTCCTCCACAGTGTCACAGGTGATCTTGGTTTTCAATAATTCGACTTGAAGTTGTTCGAATTTCTTAGAAAGGGCTTCAAGCTGTGCAGTAACAAGAGTGTTGGAATCAACGTGGTGTATTCCTTTATGGGTTGTTGTAGATCTTAGTGGATTATAAGCGAAACCCTTCTTTGCTGCTTTTTCCAGAACTTCAAATGCTTCGTTAGGTGATTTGGATCCCAGGTCTCTTCCGCTGATTTGGTCGATGGCCTGTTTGTTTTGATTGGATTGTGTGTCAAAGAAAGTTTGTACTTGTAACCATACACTCAGTCCATGATGAGGGTTCTTCTCAGAAGACTTTTGTTTCTCTCCCATGCTGCGTGTAACGACTCATCATCATCGGTCCGGAATCTGGTAATGCTGGCTCGGTATTTGGCAGTTTTATCAGGCGGAAAATATTTGAGAAGAAACTGTTCAACCATCTGGTCCCAAGTGGTGATGGAACCAGAAGAAAGATATTCTATCCATTCTAGGGCTTGGCCCCTTAGAGAGTAAAGGAATAGTTTGAGTTTGATTTAATCTTCTGAACAGTTTTGGATTTTAAAGGTTCTGCACATTAGTAGGAATCAAGATATATGAGAAAGAGGTTCTTCGTCTAGGAGACCATGAAATTGAACTGAATTCTCCACCTATGAATGGTGCTTGATTTGAATTCGAAATGTTCGGTGATATCGGGTGGAGCCACTCCAGTGTCGTAGCCTTCAAGATTTGGCTTGGCATACTGGCTCATGTTCGGTTCATTGTTTTGTGCTTCCATCATTTCTTCGGTTTGATTTCCTCCTGATGTCATGGCGTTTACTTACTCGTCTTTGATTGTTTCGGCGGTTTCTACAGTTCGTTTACCCGTTCGTCGACGAAAGAGTCATTCCGTTTCCGAAGTTGGAGAATCAAGCTCAGGTCCGAATGTAGAGGACATACATGGGGTTAAATCAAAATTTAAACTATTTAAATTAAACTAAAGGTTAGGCTAAAGTTAAACTAAAAGTTAATCTAAGCTATTCTAAAACTAAACAAAGGTAAAGGTAAAGGTTAGGCTAGCCTTAAAATAATTAATTCTAATATAGTAATAAGCGGAAAAAAATAAGATAAAATTTAAAAATTTGTACAATTATAAACAATGATTAAATTAAAACTTGGATCGTTCTGAGAAACGTACCGTGTCCCCGGCAACAGCGCCAAAAACTTTGACGTGCGTGTGCGTGAGTGCTTAAAATATAAGAGAATGGAGATTTAGCTTTTGCACAAGATCGTATTTTAAATTTATAAAAGTAATTTATACTATGACTAAACACACACAAAATAGGAAAGTGTACCTATCGTATATGTAGAATAGTATTGGTAATAGATCCGTGGACACAAATATTTCTAATAATTGAATCGTCGTTTTACTTTAATCAGAGGTTTTAATCATATTGGGGTTGATTTTTACTCTTTTATAAAATATGAATACTTATATATAATATGTAGGTGACAAGAATAGAGTTTCTAACGGAGCAATTCAATTATACGAAGGTTTACCATCTAATATCAAGGATCCACTCCATTATTCCTTGATGATTATTAAATGAACATGTGATAGACTTGTCCTAATAATATATGATAGAATAGTCCCTCATTTCTAAGTGAAAATATTCTATGACATAAAAGAAAGTAACATGCGCATTTTAAAGTCCATCCTTTCCTAATGTCATGTTACCACGAGAATGTCAATTTAAGTAGGCAAGCAGTTTGGTATAGTAGAACGATTAGGAATGACTTCGATTTCTCAAATACCATTCCTAACAACTTCGAGTGGTTGTAGTTAACTCACACAACCTCCCCTTGGTTGATTTAATTAGGTCATAAGTACACATTCCATTAACATATGATTTCTTCAACTAGTATGATAACCTAAGAAATTGTATTAACAATGTTATTTCAGGATTAACAAAACTAGAGAAATAGATCATTGCTTATATCTCATCATTTCTAAGTACAACATAAGGATCCATGTTTTATTTTGAATAAAGTATCAAGTATTCTTTTTACAATTTCTAATTTCCAAGAACATGAGTTACCATGAATGATTATAAAATCATCAACCTTAATGTATTGAGTTAAAGTGATAAAACATTTCTTCATCAATGGATAATTGCAATATAACCATGTACTATACCAAACTAAACCACATGTTTCATGTAATCATCAAGTAAAGCAAAAGCTTCTCCATAGATTATAGATGTTAAATGGAGTTTAGCTCATAATGAGCATTGTTATGAACATAAAAAGAGATGATGATAACAAACACATGATTAAACTAGAACAATCTAACCAAATGTGGATGAACCTCCCTTCTTAATGATGGATTATGATGGTGTTGATGATGATGGTAACCTCCAAGCCTTCAAATTCTTCACTAGATCTTCAATAAGAGTGTAATGTTGGTATTTTTATAAGTGAAAACCGTATAGAACTCTACTTCAAGCACACTTCTCAAATGCCACAAGAGCCTATATTTATAGGCTGTCTGGAGGAAAGAGCACGGCCCCGTGCTTTATGAGGCACGGTTTCGTGTCCACATGTCCCAGTTGCATGTTGTCAGATCGTACATGATGACTCACCACGGGGGTGTGCTTTCAGAGGCACGCCCCCGTGCTTTTGTTGACATGTGCTTAATTTTTTTTTGTCTTTTTCTGGAGGTGACCACGGCCCCATGGCCAAAGAGGCACGGCCCCGTGCTTTTGTTAACATGTGCTTCAATTCTTGTATATTTTTGTCTTTTCTTATTTTCAGAAGCATGGGGGCGTGTTTCTTGTTTTTATTGTGTTTTCTTCCGTTTTTCTTTGTCTTTTCGCTTGTTCTTCGTTTGAGGCTTGGGTTTACCTAAAATTACATTTTATTAAGATAAGTAGCCTTCTTTGCTATATTATCATTATAGAAGTTGCAGTTTTAGAGATTATTTGATGCTTAAAAGATGTATAATTTTATATACATCAAACATCCCCACACTTGAACCTTGCTTGTCCTCAAGCAAGCTTCTTATATATATTCTCTAAAAATAGCAAGTTAGGACCATAGCTTAAACTTTACTAAAAGATTTCTGAGAAAATGGGAACAAAATAATCAACCTTAAATTATAAAAAAAACATGTAGTGATATAAAAAGGATGATTTGTTTTCATGAACTTCCGTTTATGCAAAACGTCACGTTCTCACAATGTTCACTCACACTTGGTTTTATATCTCATCATACATGTTATGTATGTATGTGAACACTCTTAGTCAAAATGTGACCTGTGAAAAATAAGCTTGTAACAATTTCAAATCTCCACCTTTGTAAAGGGTTGAATAGATTATAAGGTAATATGGGTTTGTTTTGTTTGAGTAGGGATTTGGTTTTTGGTTCAAGGGTTTTGGTTAATGAGGATGGGAATGGTAAATACAACTTCTGTTGGTTCTTGGAAATCTTGAGATGTCTTCGATGTTTGGCTCCTTGTTTCCCGATTTTTTTAAACAAACCTAGTGACTCTTTTAAGTTCAGATCGTCAAGACTAGTGTTGTCGAGGATGTGGATAAGTTCTTCCTCAATCCTGTTCTGAACATAACTTCCAACTCTAATGAATCGTTTGGCTTTGAGCCTAATAGCCCCCATCCTCACTAGTTCGGTATATTCATGCTGAGACTGAGTTTGACTTTTTCTACATCTCCCTTCGTGAGACCAGTTTCCACAACCTAAGCATCGTTCGTATCTTTTTGCTCTTCATTTCATTGCGCTTTTGGAAACTCCACAAAATGGTGGCCTTTGTTCGTCTTGGCGCCACTTTTTCCTCATCTCATTGCTGAAGAGAAAGACTCTCTCCCTAAGTTCTGGGGCAACCTAGGTTTTGCGAAATGTATGCAGTAAAGGAAATTGAAATCGAAAGAATGCATTTCCAGTTCTTTAGGGTCTGCTGGTAAAAGACCAGTGTTGTATTTTTACCGGTTTGTGAGGGGTAAAGTGGTAAGGTTTTGGTAAGAGGTTTATAGTGATATTACCTTCTTCTTTATACAACACTTCGTGCGGTCTTGAAATGAATAACTGCGACAAGTTCTAAATCACACGGAACATATGACTCACTCAAATCTTCCGAAAAAATATTTATATGGCATGAGGTTTATCTCACAGTAACGGAGGAATTTGGTACAAACGCCATATATTGCATAAATTTGTTCTCAGTATTACAAAATTTCTTTTTATTTTTTTCACTTTTTTGTTATAATAGATTTGCGACAAGTTCTAAAAACATTTTCTTGGATTTTTCTCTTGGTTTTGTTATAAAAATAGTCTTTATTTGCTACAAAAAAAATTTTATTTAGAGAATTTTATAATTAGTTGAGCAACAATTGGTCAAGTAATTCCTCTCCCAGCACTTGAATCTCACATTGTCCTCAACGTAAAAAGATTCATAAAAATATTAAATTCTAATTAAGTATGGTGGGTTAAAATGAAGAGGTACTTCCCATGGTTTAACGAAATTTCGACAGAGTGTCCCCTGTTTTTCGTCCGTTTTCCTGTTTTGTACCTGTATAATCTAAAACTTCTAACAACCACAAAAAACAAGCATAATTTTGCTGAAAATTGGGTATGGAATCATCCATTCCCTGCTCATATGGGCTAGATAAGTACCTAATAGAATGTCTTGGCACCCACGGCTATAAAAGTATCCAACCAAACGAATAAACAAACAAACGATAGAATGTAAATTGTTTAAACAAGCATAATAATAAAGTCATGAAAATACTCCTAGCCCATCCATGCTCATACCCGACCTACCATTGCCGCTGCTCGTCAGTTGCCCATGTCCTGGTCATATGGTCCCCACTGCCTGTCCATGTGGTGTCCCAAATGGTCAATCTCTTGCTTTGTTTATGCATATTTAGAGACCCATTATCAACAACTTCTATGTGTAAGTTTCTAGCTTCACTTATTTATAACCATTTACAAAAAGAAAACTATGTGAAAAAAGGTTATAAAACACAGAAAAGTCAAAACTATTATATTAACATATATATGCGCAGGTTCTAAACTACAAAATAGTTAAAGATAGGTGTGAGAAAGAATGACCGTTGACAATATTAGAAAGAGACTTACAAGCTAAACCCAGTAAGTGTGTACCTCTTGTAGGTGCTTACATAAAATTCCGAAAAAACCATTAGTTACAAATTTTGACCCGTTTGACCTTTTTAAGTCAACACTTTCAAAATTCTAAAATTTTCAAAACCAAAACTTATATTGTACTTCAAACAACTCATTTGGCCAGTAGTCAATGTACGCACTAATTTATTTTTTCTCAAAATGCACAAGTAATTTGAATCCGATGACCCAAACCAACTGCATCTAAGTTGAACATAATATCAAAATCTTATAAATTACCAAAACTACCTTTTGCAGTCAAAATGGCATGTATTAGCTTTGACCCGTTTAGAACCAGCCCAAAATAAATCGAGCTATCTTTTCTTTGACCCATTGTGTTTGCCCACTGCTTTTCTCTGACTCCCTCCTCATACACTTGTTTTGTTGAACTGCCACATCCATGCACTCTAATCTATTTCCAAAGTAATCATTATATAAATGTCACAATTGTGGTATAAGATTAGAAAAAATACAGTAGCTTACCAATGTACATGTGTTTACCATTTTGATGGGTTGTTTATAAATATGATGGTGGTGGTTTTTAGGCAATTCCGGTCAGATGCATCACCCATTGTTTAAAGGCTCAAAGTCTTACTGTAACAAAAATACTCTCTCCTTGTCCAGTTAACTCTTCTCTTCCAAGTCTAGAACTGCAAAACATTTATCTGGCGGTACTTTTTGTTAGAAAAAAATTTAATATTTCGTATTCTTCATGCTGAAATATTTAAGGAATTAATAGCATACCAGAAGGTGAAACTTGTTACGTTTCACTGCAAAAGTCACTGTAAAATGTATACTGGTCAAATGAAGGACCTTTCAAATCCTATGAGGAGGAAGTCCGCATACCCCTTCTGCATACCAATGAAAAACATATTAGAAAATGTATTCCTGACAATGAGTCAATGACTAACTCACTTAAGCATACAATAACAACAACAATAATAAAGGCATATATATATATATATGTATATATATATGAATTTTACGGATGTCCATATGTGTGTGCCTGTTGCAGAATAAGTCTGCAATTAGCGGGTTTTCATAGTCATATAACCGCTAGATAAGTCTACAATTAGAAATAAAGGTTTGTAATTTAGTATTTTTATCATATAGGAAAACAATGAAAAACGAAGAAACTCGTGTGCCAGAGTAACTACAAATCAAAGATCCATTTGAGCAATAAAGACGAATTCAGAAAATCAGAAGGGCATAAACACTAATAAGCTAGATGGAAATAATGTTACAAAGCATCTCAAATTTCAAAAATCAAAAGCCATATATATTACCCAACTTCGACACGTTAGACCATCTTTCATTTTTCATTTCATCCAACCCGTTTGACCCATTCGAGATCAAACATATTGAAATACAAAACATCCAAATCTCAAAAATACTAAATTACAGAAAGCAACTTAATTTAATTATATCTTTTGTTGAATGGCGAAATAGCATTTTTCTTCTTTCTTCTCTCCTTAGTATATTGTAAGGGCCAAACCCTTTAATCATAAAATTCAATTCTTACAATTGGTTATTATCCTCACCCTAAATCTCAAAATTCAAAAATGAAACTGAAAATATATATATATAAAAAAAAGGATATACAATATGTCACCTTGATTGGGGCATAAATTCTCCATTTATCCAAGTCTACCTCTCTAATCTTAGCCCAAAAGTTAAATAATTTAACAAAATAACACCAAATTCATCAAAATAAACCTCCTTTTTAGCATGTTCAGTTAAGCATGGTTCTTGCCACAATCATATTCATCAAAATCCAAAATCAAACTAAAATATTAGGATGCAAAATAACTTTGGTTAGTATAACTTTAGATTGCAACCAACTTTTACCTTTTAGCTTCCCTTTTGAAAATTTTTACTACACTTTGTGTTTTTTTGTTTATTATTGTGTCTTTTTTCGTCATTGTGTCTTTTCGCACACCATTGTGTCTTTTCGCTTATCATTGTGTCTTTTCGCACACCATTGTGTCTTTTTTCGTCATTGTGTCTTTTCGCACACCATTGTGTCTTTTTTCTTCATTGTGTCTTTTCGCACACCATTGTGTCTTTTCGCACATCATTGTGTCTTTTTATCTAATACATAAAACACAATGCTTAATACATGTTACACAATAACTTGAAACGTAAAACACAATGGTGAATACGTATAACCAATGACCTAAAACATAAGACACAATGGTGAATACGTATAACACAATGACCTAAAACGTAAGACACAATGGTGAATACGTATAACACAATGACTTGAAACATAAAACACAATGGAAACAACATATTACACAATAACACAATGAACAACAAAAAAACAATATTAAAAAACCATTAATTTTTTTTATTTTTATATAACAATATGATACTCATATTAAAGATAAAAAAACGCTTATTATTATGGTGAATTTAAAAAAAAAATGTCGTATGAAAAAGTTATGGACATTTTAAAATGATGAGCGAATTGACATGTGCCTTGCATGTGGAGAGAGAAAGTCAACAAAGATGAGTTATTACCTTCATGCCCTTTTCATCAATTTTATTTATTAAATTAATCTCAGTCATTCAATCGAAGATCAATGGACTGGATTCCTTCTCACCCTTCTCATTTTTGTTGTCCTTTGTATTTTAACTTTACCCTTAAAATTATATCTTTTTACGGTTTCTATCATTTATTTATACGTAATTAAGCATATATATGCTGTAAATAAACCTTTTGTTTTTTGTAATTACCACTACTCCACTAGCGTCCACGATCACGTGCTTGTTTTTTTGTAGTTACCGCTAACTTTTTCAATGTTTTTACTTTTATTTTTCATCTTCTATTTGAAATGCTAATTTCGGATAGGTCACTTGATATATGTTTAGATTTTTATATTTAAATTATTTTCTTTACTACTTTTAAGAGAATATTTTTATGTAATTGCGAATGCCAGTGGGCTTATTTTTCATTTATGATTTGACATAATTTTTATTTAAAACTGATAAATGTTATTCAAAACTGATAAATGTACGACTACTATGAGTTAATCATAATAATGGTTGATTTGAGCATAGCACTAGTTTTGCTTGATTTTGGGTCTCTAAGCATTCCCAATACAAAAAAAGGCATTTGAGAACCCAATATATACGAACATGAACATTGCCGAATTGTTTAGATTGATTTTTAGTATCGATTGTATGCCTCAAATATTGGAGACTGTATACTAGTCTTGCTTTATTCAACTACAAAACTCTCCAAAGACTAAATATTAGTCTTAAACAAGGTGTACCATAAATGATTTGTGAGACTGTTTGTAGCATCCAAAAGTTTTTCTTAGGATGGTAGAATATAAGCCAAATAATTAGAGAATAAAAACCAGTCCTTGATATTTTTCTTATACGAAATGCTTCAAAGACTGATTATCGGTCCCTAAATATATCCATATTTAAGCACTGGTAACTGATTTTCAGTCACCAATTACATCCATGTTAGAGACTGAAGATTAGTCGCCATATATTTGCATCATTTTTCACTACATATTTGGGACTAAAAATCAGTCGCCCTTAAGTTTCCCACCAAAACCTTATATAGGTTAGACATATTTGCAACTGAAATTTAGTCTTAAATAATGCTCCATAATATTAACGACTAATTATCAGTCACTAACATCAGTGACATAAAAATCAGTCCCAAATATAATCAGCAACTGATAAATCAGTCTCTAATACTATGTATTTGAGACTAAAATATAAGTCCTTAATAATTTAGTCTCTAATGTTCACTTTTTTGTAGTGTATATACGTACTATAAATTGATTTTTTATAACTCATATATCAAGTTTCCTATTACGATGTATTACAATAACAACAAAATGGTTAAACTTCATGTAAAGGTTAAAATTATAAGACCCAAGGGTCAAGTGTCATATTAAGTTATGTTATAATAAAACTCTAGCGAATAAGCGTCCTATAAAACATATGTTTTAGGACTACGATATCAAGTGTCGTATTACGGTATATTATAATAACACCACAATGATTAAGCGTCCTATAAAAGTTAAAGTTATAAGACTCAAGTGTCAAGTGTTCTGTTAAGATATGTTATAATAAAACTCTAGCGAATAAGCGTCCTTTAAACCAGATGTTTTATGACTAAAATATCAAATGTCCTATTACGGTGTATTATAATAACACCACAATGATTATGCGTCTTATAAAGGTTAAAGTTATATGACCATAGTGTAAAATGTCCTATTAAGTTATGTTCTTATATGACTTCGACTAGAAAGGGTCCTATAACACCGAACATTTATGACTTAACTACAAAGTGTCCTATTAAGTTATGTTATAAAAAGACCTCTAGTGATAAAGTGTCCTATTACATTACCACATAATGGGACACCAACAACTACATGTCTTATATATTACTTTATTAAGATTTACATTTTAAATGTCTTATTAAGTTATATGATAATACGACCCCAAAGAATCATCTATCCTATTAAATAACTTTTTAGGACACCGGTTTTGTAGCGTATATTGTAAAAAGACCCGAAATGTTCATTTGTCCTATTAAATAGATTTTAGGACCCTATTTTACAAGCGTCCCACACAAAAGGTCCTAAAAAGCCCTTTTGTTGTAGTGCCCGCCGGTCTGATGGTGATATTGTGTTGCCAAAAGATGGCGAACTCCATATCGTGCTAAGACTTTTTCCATTAAGGCATTGTAGAAGTGAGTACCTCTGTCGCTGATTAGGGCTTTTTGAGTAACGAATCGTGAGAATAACCTTTTCAGAAATCTTACAACTACTCTAGCATCGTTAGTGGGAAGAGATTGTGCTTATACCCATTTAGATACGTAGTCGACTGCTACAAGGATGTAATTGTTTCCTAATGAGTTAGGAAATGGGCCCATGAAATATATTCCCCATACATCAAAGACTTCACAAATTTGAATGTCTTTTTGAGCCATCTCATTTTTGGCTGAGAAGTTTCCGGCTCTTTGACAAGCATCGCATGCTTGGATCAAAGCATGTGTGCCTTTATATATGGTGGGCCAAAAGAATCCTGCGTCAAACATTTTTCTGACCGTAGTGGCGGTACTGTGGTGTCCGCCAGTTGGTCCTTCATGGCAGTGTTTGAGAATATCTAAGGCTTCTTTTTCTGAAACACACCTACGAACAACCTGATTGGCTCCTATTCTAAACAAATATGGATCTTCCCAGAAACAGAACTTAAGGTCTGAAAAGAATTTCTTCCGCTGTTGACGAGTAAGCCATTTTCTTAAGATTCTACAAGCTAAATAGTTTGCGAAATCAGCAAACCAAGGACTTTCATCTTCCTCTTACATGACTGCTTGGATGTGCATGAGGACTTCATGTGGAAAATTATCATTGATAATTTCTCGTGATGTCCTTCTAAAGCTGGGCATTCTAAGCGAGAGAGATGGTCTGCAACAACATTTTCTACTCCTTTCTTGTCCTTGACTTATATATCGAATTCTTGGAGTAGTAGAATCCATCAGATGAGTCTTGGTTTAGCATCTTGTTTGTTGAAGAGGTAGCGTATGGCTGCATGATCGGTGTAAACTATGGTTTTGGAAATAACGAGGTAGGATCTAAATTTTTCAAAAGCCCAAACTACTGCTAGTAACTCTTTTTCTGTCGTAGTGTAATTTTCATGTGCATCGTTAAGAGTTTTACTAGCGTAGAATATTGGGTGGAAATGCTTTTCTTTGTGTTGTCCGAGTACGGCTACAACTGCAAAGTCATTTGCATCGCACATGATCTTGAATGGGAGGGTCCAATCGGGTGTAGTCATGATTGGTGCATTGACAAGCTTGTCTTTTAATGTATAGAATGATTCAACACATTATTCAGAGAAGACGAATGGTGCATCTTTTTCCAAAAGTTTGGGCATAGGTCTAGCAATTTTGGAGAACTCTTTTATGAAACGACGGTAGAATCCTGCGTGACCTAGAAAACTTCTAATGGCTTTGACTGATGTTGGTGGCGGAAGTTTAGAGATGGTTTCTATTTTTGCTCTATCAACTTCTAGTCCTTTTTGGGATATCTTGTGACCGAGAACCATGCCCTCTTTGACCATAAAGTGGCATTTTTCCCAGTTGAGTACTAAATTCACTTCTTCACGCCTAGTCAACATTTTGTCTAGGTTTTTCAACCAATAATCGAAGGAGTCTCCAAAGACTGAGAAGTCTTCCATGAAAACTTCCATAGATTGTTCGATCATTTCATGTAAAATGGCCACCATGCAACTTTGGAAGGTGCCTGGAGCATTACATAGTCCAAATGGTATTCTTCGGTAGGCGAAGGCTCCATACGGGCATGTAAAAGTGGTCTTCTCCTGATCTTCAGGTGCTATGGAAATTTGAAAGTATCCGGAGAATCCATCAAGAAAACAGTAGAACATTTTTCCAGATAGACGTTCAAGCATTTGATCGATAAATGGAAGTGAAAAATGATCTTTTCTTGTGCCGTCATTAAGCTTTCGGTAGTCAATGCAAACTCGCTAGCCTGTGATGGTCCTCATTGGTATCAGCTCGTCCTTCTCGTTCATTACACTGTCATTCCCCCTTTCTTGGGTACTACTTGAGCTGGACTAACCCATGGTGAATCTGAGATGTCTTTGATGTTGGACTAATCCGGCGTCAAGGAGTTTGATTACATCCTTCTTCACCACATCTTGCATGTTGGGATTGAGACGTCTTTGATGTTGGACCACAGGTTTGTATTCTTCCTCCATGAGGATTTTTGTGAGTACAAAAGGAAGGATTGATGCCCTTGATATCCATGATCTTCCATGTGATGGCCTTCTTATGATTCTTAAGAACCTTAAGAAGTTCGTCTTTCTCGTATTTAGAAAGTTGAGATGAAATAATTACTGGAAGTTGAGAGTCTTTTCCGAGAAAGGCATACTCTAGATGGTTTGGAAGTTCTTTTTAATTCTAAGGCTGGTGGATCTTAAATTGATGTTTTTGACTTTTCATTACATTCAGTTATCTCATATACTACTTCTGATGTTTCTTGATTGTTGTCATTAGTATTGAGATTTTCGTTTTCTAAAATGATTTTGGTGTCTATATCAGTTAAGATTTGTGTATCTACTAGTGTGTTGATGGAAGATTTCCGCACATAGCAACTCACAATAGAATCGATGGTGTCGACATAGTATAACGTGTCATCGTGATGTTGCGGATGTTGCATAGATTTTCCTATGTCAAAAGTGATAGCCTCGTCATTAACCCTTAGTGTGAGTTTGCCGGTGCAAACATCAATGATAGCCTTTGCAGTGGCTAAAAAGGGTCTTCCTAATAATCAGAGGTACTTTTGTCTTCCTCCATATCTAGAATTACAAAATCTACTGGGAAAACAGAATTAGATTTTGGATTTTGTTTTACTTGCTTAAATTCTAAATTATGTACTTTATTTACTTTGATTTATATGATTGTTTAAATAAATTAAATAGATATTGTCACCTTTAATATTGCATGATAGTACCTTGAGAGCTGTGAGCAATCAGCTCATGCCCCAACATTTCCGCCTTAGGTTGGGGTGTGATAGATTGGTATCAGAGATGAAGGTTTAATATATGTCATTAGTGGTGCCATAGTAACATGCTTAGGAGCCCCATACTTTCTTATCTGTTTGCCTTATGTGTTCATTAATTATTTACAACTTTAATAGATAATTAATTATTTATTATTTATTGTTATATTATTATGCACACACAAACAACTCCGAGGCTATGCCTCAACATTCAAAGAAATTTTTCATAATTAATTTAAATCAAATTAGATTTCTTTTTATTTTTGAGAAATTCCTTAAGAATTCCCTACTTTTGTTTTTACTCTTTCACCTTAAGGCTAGGTAGTATGACAAGTTCCTATAGTAACTGGATGGGGGAGAGTACTTTGAGTTGGGCCTTGGCAAACCGGTTTCGAGAACCCAAGATAAGACGATATTCCTTACCTAGAGGATAACCTGGCCACAATACTCGAGCTTATAGGCCAAAGTGGAAACACAACTGTCATACGACCGAAACCTTAGGTTGTCGAATGTAACCGCATCAGCGGTTGCATTCCCAAATTTTTAAAACCGAATTCATTGTGGTTCGTGGCTAAATTCAGTCTTACCTATCATTGTGTTTTGTTATTTAAATGGTTAGTTGGGTGAATAATACGTGGTATCTATGGTCACTCCTACTATCCATTCCTCATCTTGTTTTGAATGTTTTTGTTGGAGTTCATCATACGTGGTGGTTCACGGGATGCTCCAACTACTCATATTTCTCTCTTGTTCGTTCGTTATTTAGTTTGGTTGGTTAAAATGCCATGTAACGCTCATGGGTGGACAAACTATATTGTATTGTTAATTCGTTAATTAGTTGGGACAATTAAAATGTCATGTAACACTCATGGGCTGTTTAACTCGGTTGTTTTATTCGTTAGTTCATGGGAGGCCAACACACAAACTTTGTTTCGTTAATTGTTTGTTAAGTTAACTCAATAAATTAAATTTTAACTTTTAAACTAACTTTCTCTAGTTTTTCACGCATTAATCATTTTACTACATCAACTCATAAATATCTACGCAATCTACCCCTACCATACAATCTTTTACTTTTATCCCTTATGATATTTCTCTATTCATAAAAGTTTCTTCTATTATTTAAATTATTTCCTCAACTTACCCTTCACCTTATAAATCTTAATTTTTTATCCTTATAGAATGTCTTCACTAAGAAATCATCGTCGTCATCAACGTTCCTCTAGTTCTCACGATCCCCGCTTGGTTTCTAGAATCACGAAGGAGTTTGCTGCTGCCATGCCCACAATCATCACCCAAATCCAAAGCCTCAACTCCAATGGATCTGATACTTTGGCCGCACCCAACAATTATGACTTTCATAACTTCTTGCTTACCAACCATACTTCCTTTCGTGGTGAGGAAAATTCCACCAAGCTACTACTATGCTTTGAAAGGTAGAGAATATTTTCATCCACTATGAACGTCCAGATGCCAAACGGACTAAGTTTGCCACGAGCATGTTCGAGGACCGAGCTGTCACATGGTGGAATGCTTTGAGGGCTGGCCAAGGATCTGACTTGGTTGTAGCCGTGCCTTGGGAAGACCTCAAAGAGGCACTGAAGGGAGTTCTGCCCTGATCATGAGCTGCAAAAGCTTGAAGCCGAGTTTTGGGAACTCAAGCAAGTTAGTGGGGATAACTCTACCTACTCTTACCGCTTTCGTGAACTTAGCCGAATCGTACCCCACCTTGTAACCCCCGAGAACCATGGCATTCAGAAATACATTCGAGGTTTACCAAATATTTTCCGTGATGCTATGGTGAGTCGTGATCCCTTAACCATCGGTGAGGCTATGGACCTAGCTGCTTCCCTCACCGACAGTCATGTTAGGGATGAAACCTTATCCCGCAAGGATTCCAAGCCTAATCTCAACAAGACCAAAATCGACTCGGCCTCTGATGTTAAAGCCGAACCCAAACTTGCTTCCAACAACAACAATCACCGCAACAACAACCACAACAACAAGCATTAAGCCAAACATCAGAACTATGCCATTAACCAACCCAATAACCCACCTCCTCCTAACCAAAACCAAAATGCCCCGAAAAAGAAGGCCTATGCCGGACCTCACCCTCTATGTGCCAAGTGTAACTTTCATCACTCGCTCAAACCCCTTGCCGACTATGCACCCAATGCAATCGTTATAGTCACCTTGATAACACTTGCCGTGTCCCGCCTAATGCACAAGCTGCCCTAAATGCTCAACACGGTGTTCCTAATACACATGCTTGGTGTCATTGCAACAACCCAAACGATCTCCATAATATGTTCCCTCCACTTAACCATGCTTATCAAGCCCAAACTATGACTACACCCTATTACTTGACCCATGCTCATCAAGTTCAAACCCAACCACCTCATTGTAACAACTCGACCTTTTTCATTTTAGATTACCCGACCCATTTTATGTTTGGAAAAAATTTATCAATTAAAATATCACGTTTATTGAGTAATTACTATATTATTTTTATTTTGTTTATTATACATATTTATTTGTCAATAAATAACCTTAAGTGATATACACAATCCACCCTAAACTATAGTCTAACCTCATTATGATTCCATCCAACAATTTCAGGGACTAACCTGCAAATATAATTAAACTAATATTATATTATAACTCATACCCATATCCATAACCATAAAACTGTATTAACCAACCTGTGACCCGTGTAGATTTATTTACCCTTAATCTTTGCATTATAGTTGGAATTAATTTTACCAAATTGTTCATAAGGCTTAAACATGCTATACTGACAAATTAATTTTAGATTTATAATCAATTCGATATCGTTTATAAGAATAACAAAACCCGTCTTTACCATCATAGCAATATAACAATTACATATCATTATAAGTCAATTGATCATGTTTATACATTTAGTGATTGATCTCGAATCAAACCCCCATGATGAATTGTAATATCATAGTCTGCTTTACTGTTACTAGACCTCGTTCATGGCCATCGGGTTTGTTCATCATCCATCATTAATACAACAGCGATTTTTGTAATTCATACATGTAACATATTTGTTTTTAACCCAACAACATTAACCTAACTTTAATACGTTCATAAACGGGTTTGGGCAATTGCAGATTCTAGGGTTTGTTTGTATTTTGGAGATGAAGCGGTTTCTGCTTATAATGTTTTTGATTTCATGATTCACACCATTGTCACCCCCAGCTCAGTTGGTGGGTGTGTGTTTGTGTTGTTCTCGTAGGCGGCTGTCTACCTGGGTTCTAATCCGGCCAGAGGCGGTTTTTGTTTTTCTTTTTATTCGATTGTTTTTTAAATGATTTATGATTATTATAATTATTATTAAGTATAAAACAAACATTTATTTACTAGACCAACAACGTTTAATTGACGTTTTCCGGTTCTTTCGTAAACTTATACATATGTATGTGTATTTATAAATACATGTGAATATATGTATATATATATATATAATACGTTTATAAAGTAAAGGTATTTAACAAATAAAAACCATAATAAATATGTTAAATGTATATTTTTTTGTTTAAAATAAATATATAAAACAAACCTCTTTTATAAACCATAAAAATATTATAAATATTTATATTTATTTTAGTATGTTTATGTATTTTATTTTTTCTGATAAAAACCTTAATAAATAAAAATAATAATTCTTTAAAATGATAACAATAATAATGGTTTACAATAATATTAATAATAGAAATATATCGTTCAATCAATAACATCTCAATTGCAAACATAACTCAAATCACATCAAAATCTTAATTTATCAAATTCTGTTATATCATTTATAATTAATTTATATTATATTATTTAACTAGGAATCTTTGACGGTATATTCCTAAAGATTTATTTTTCTCACATCACCACCTATATTTCGTTCATCCAATTAGGTGAGTATCTCACTTCCCTCTTTTACTATTTTTAAATCCTTTTGGGGACATATGCGTAACTAGCTATTTTGTATTATATGGTATTAAACCGTAACTGTTTATCCTTGTGTGTATATCACGTTGCCTAACTTGCTATTTTCTTACTTGCTTTATTTGAACGCATTTTGGAGAAGTTCCTCATTTATAGTATGATCATACGACTATTTTTGGCAACCGATGTCCATTTTTATGGCAACAGTTTAGTCCTTTCTTGGTAACCAATGCCCATTTATATGGAATTGGTTGCGCCCTTTCTTTATGGTTTGATTGACTGTTTATGTGCTATGGCTTAACTATTTATCTCACAAGACTAGTTTGCACTTTTATTATTATTATTATTATTATTATTATTATTATTATTATAGTGTCTTAAATCTAGTATTTTACTCACTCAATCTAGTTTTGACAAAATTATTGTATTTTTAATGCATATGCAGGTTATCGTGTGATCTAGTTGCAAGATTTGGTGAAGAACTTAGGATTGCATGCTAGAGAGAAAAACAAGAACTTTAAATTTTATTTTATCCTTGTTCTATTTATGAAATCATGTACTTGGATTTATTGAAATTAAATAACAGATAATGTCATTTTAAAATTGCATAATAGTACTTTGAAAGTTGTGAGCAATCAGCTCACTCACCGGCATTTCCGCCTTAGGTTGGGGTGTGACACTCATGTCCTCCAAGATTCTCCCATCAATCAAAGTCAACCTTACTTAACCCAATTCTTTCAAACTCCGTACCCGCAAGCTCAAAGTACCAAGCCTACTCTACTCAAGCCCCTACTCTGCAAATTCAACCCTTTCAAGCTATCCCTAGTCAATCTACCTCGACTGCTCCAACTCCTATGAATGCAACTCCTCATTGTGCTTCAAGTCACGTCAATTAAGCTACTCAAGGACCCCACCCCGGAGACTTTTGCCACTTCCTTTATTTATCTAATTTATCTTGTCTTTTATCTTAATTATAAATTGTAACCCCTCTTTCTGGCATTGGATTATTTCAATTTGAACCTTATCATTTACATGTTTTATCTCATGAATAGAGCTTGTGTTATTTAAGTGATTGTTTATTGAAGCCTACTTCTATCTTATTTCCTTACCATCATTCATCATAACCCATTCACCTAAACTATTAATAAGTTATCGCTTTTTCAACTTTAAGTACTCATATTTTTACGTGTAAAAGATGTCTTATTAAAATCCACTACAACTTTTGAGATTTTTTATACATTGGTGATTTTCTAGTGTTATAATTAAAACTCCTTAAAACTTTTGTTTTCCCAAAATCAAGTTTATCAAATGTTTTGTAACTCATACAATGGGACGTGTTATGTGAACTACCCGACGATCTAAGTAATTACGGGTCCATACGTAATTATCAAAGTCTCGCATGGAATTCATAATCCGAATAATTATGTGTCATAATATAGAATTGTAAATAGTTGAGATAACGGTACAAATGTAAAGATGATAAGGGCATGATGGATACGCCGCTGGTACATCCTATATATAAGTGCCCTTATCGGATTTTCATTTGGAGTGTTGTTTCAACTATTCAAAGTTTTGTATTATGAATAGTTTTAAAGTATATTTAAAAATTTTCTTTTATTTTCTTAAAATTTAAAGGTGTTATTATAGTATTATTTAATTTCGGCATGAAATTACCTAAAGTAGGGGAACTATAACAACTCGGGTTTTTCGAATTAACATTTCTATTAAATACCGATCCGTTTCAATGTTCGGGTTGTTTTTTAAAAAATATTATCGCGTTTATCGAGTGAAATTATTGTTACAATATTATTTATTTTTAATTAGCTATTTAATATATATATATATATATATATATATATACTTTCAAAATGTTGCAAATATAGCCTAAACTAAACTTTTGTCCGAAAATGTTTCCATCTATATATTTTAGGGACTAGAAGGCAAATATTACTAATATTATCATCGGTACCCGTTTTACTCGGATCCAAACCCAAACCCTAGACCCGTTTATACTAACTCGCATCTTTGTCCTCAAGTTTCGTAATTTTTATGGCAATTGAATCAATATATGCATTAGACATACGTTATACGGCTTAACCGACAATTTTATTTTGTTAACCTGATAAATTGAAATTCGTTTTTTCTTATATCTCTAGCTGACATCAGATCGTTCCTAATATGCATGTACACAAGCTTTATAATCCAATTAAACTTGCAGATAGTATTACACCATCATCGCAATCATAACCTTTACCTTTACTTATATTATAACAGTCGCAAACTATCTTTTTTTTATATCTGCTTGTGCCTTCTGCTTCATTGTCCGATTAACCATCGTATTGTTATTGTTTGAGGTAACTAAATATATGGTTTGATCGTCGATAATTGTTGTACAAGAGCCCTAACATTAATTACTCAAACATGTAACAGATTAACTGATTTAGATTTCTAGGGTTTATATCAGTTTGGGGAAAAAATCGGGTTTTGTATTTAAATTTTTGTTTGCTTTTGATTATCATTAGACAGCCTAGATTAGTTTGTTTGGTTTAGTGTGTTTGTGTCATTGGGAACGGCTGCCGGCGCGGGTTCAAATCCCGGCAACCCGTTTTAGTAATTATTTTTGGTAATTAATTTATTTAAATATCATATTAACATATTTAATAAATTAAATGATATTATTAATATTCTAAAACTTAAAAATAAGTTATATTTAATTAGAAACCGACATGAATACATATGTTATTCCATCTTTGTTAATAACCTTATATATGTGTATATATATGTATAAACTTATATATATATATATATATATATATATATATATATATATATATATATATATTATATATATATATAGAGAGAGAGAGAGAGAGAGAAAATGGTTCAAATAAAAAGAAAGAGTTTCCTAAGAATAGTAAGAACCAATAGATTTTTGACTAGTGAAATTACAACATATGGTGAAAAAGTAATTATATATATATATACACACACACACATTAAACTTATGTAAATCTAAATACCATAGATTTAGATAAATAAAAATTTGATATACATATCTAAATGGTTAAAATAACTTTTTATACATAAAATATCACGATTATGTATTTTATTTAATTAACTTTTTATACTTATATATCATGATCATGTATTTTTACGTAATATTTTCATTTATTAGATATATTAGTTAAAATATATTTAAAGATTTATATTAAAATATATATAAAATAATAAGTTTAAGTATTTGACCAAAAATTATAATCAATAATCAGATTCTCAAACTTTATTTCTATCCATCATTCCTTATGTTGTTTTCTCATTTAATCTTTTATTAGGAGATCTCATCAACGCTTGAATCACCGTCTTCATTCTTATTATATTGTTACTCCCGTTTTCTCAATTGTTAATGTGAGTATCTCACTCCCCTCTTTTTACTCATTTTATACCGTTACGGGGACATAGACGTTCGTAGATATTAGACTATTATTTAATACTCAAACTTGCAACTGTTAGTCTTGAGTGTTTAACAATTTCTGCCTAATTTTTTATATGCTTGTATGCTTTACTTGAATATATGTCGGAGAGGTCCAACATATTCTCAGTCTAGTATGAGCATACGCCCGTCGTGTTAGCCATCGTTCAGTTCATCTGACATCGAGCTTACCGACAACTTTATTTACATGCTCATTGGTTAAATTGCTTATCTCACTTGACACAGTTTGCTCTTTTATATTATTATTATATTGTCTTAAATATGGTGTTATACTCACTCAGCCTAGTGTTGACAAAACATATTTGTACTTTTAACGCATATGCTGGTGATCTTGTGATATGATTCTCAAGCTTGATTTGAAGAAACTTAGGGTTGCATGTTAAAGAAGAAGATACAAGAATTAGATTTTGGATTTTTTTTTACTTGCTTAACTTCTAAATTATGTACTTTGTTTACTTATATGTATATGATTATTTAAATAAAATTAATAAATATTATCACCTTTAATATTGCATGATAGTACCTTGAGAGCTTTGAGCAATCAGCTCAAGCCCCAGCATTTCCGCCTTAGATTGGGGTGTGAAAACCAAGAACTCTACGTCTTATGTTCAAGAATGTTGATCGTCAATTAACGTTATCGGGAACTTGAGTAGCCCTAGCGGATGGGTAATTTCATTCGAAAACGTGGATACAGGTGCATTGACCGGTTTCAGTCTCGCTTTATCTTCCGCGTCAGTTAATCGAAACATTGTTGGTACATTATGTTCGAAGTTCTTCTTTGATCAATGAAGATGTAACTGCTCCGATAATGTCCAATCAACTCGGTCATTATCAACGGTTGTTTCAGGCATGGCCCCTCTTTGATTCGCAGAAAAAAGACTGGTTCTTCATTCCAGGCATCATTAGTAGTTGTTAGTGTCACACCCCAGACCACGGCCTAGGCGTGCGACACTCATTTTGGTACCACATTCATAAATATATCAAAGTTACGTATTAAAAATGGAAGTCATTAAAACATGTGGATTTAAAACGTAATATTTACATTAACAAAAGACGAGATTATAAAACACATGTTTTAAGTTTATCAAAAGGATTACTTGTTTAATTACAAAACCAC
Organism: Bidens hawaiensis; assembly: GCF_021521415.1. Classification (NCBI taxonomy): domain Eukaryota; kingdom Viridiplantae; phylum Streptophyta; class Magnoliopsida; order Asterales; family Asteraceae; genus Bidens; species Bidens hawaiensis. Next base: position 188,413 of record NW_027495390.1, on the reverse strand, counting down.
CATTTCATATTTAAGTTTAACAAAAAGATCTGAGCCATTGGATATCTTGAGCAACTCGTCATCCCAAGCCCTATTCTTGATTACCTGCAAAATGTTTAGAAAATAAGTAAGCAACACATGCTGGTAAATATGCTGACGCAAAAATATTTTCTTTTACTTGATTAACCCTCAAACATAGTTATGCTCGGCCCATCGTGGCCTAGGAAGAGTCAAGCTTAAAACAATACAATTATAAACTTCAGTCTCTAAACTAAATACCCCAGCAAACACAGCAGTGTTCGACTTAGATAAGTACCATTCGTATACACATGGTCATGCTCCCCACAGGAAAGCGTAGTATGACCAGGTGTGATGCGGTGTGCCCACCGCGCATACTACATATGTAAGGATCCAGACAAACGTACACGGCTGCCTGAGGGCTAGTGCTTTTACCTTTGTTTATAACGTTTTAGTGACACGTAGTCCCATGTAAACCATTTAATTCATTTGACTCGTTTTAAACATTTTTGTAAAGTTTGGGGCGTATTCACCTTTTTGATTTGGATAAGCTTCAATACACTGTCCGAGGGTCTTTCCCTTGCTTTCTCGCACCTTTAGTACAAGTATAACTTTTTGTTAGTTGGATATAAAATCCGGCTTAAGACCTATATTCTTTTATAATCTTTACCTCGATTATATTTTTCTTTACTTTAAAACCTTAGTTAAAAAGTATTCTTTTCTTTCTTTATAAATTAAAAGTCTTTCTTTTAGCTTATTTCCCTTTCTTTTCTTTTATAAGATAACCTTTAGTTAAATCCTATTTTCTTTAAAACCCTACGTATATTTTCTTTCTTTTATTATCTTAGAATAATCATAAACTTAAATAATAATTATAACAAAGATTCTATATAATAATCACATTGCTATTATATATATATATATATATATATATATATCTTTTACTTTGTTATATTTTCTTTTATTTATCGAGATGGCGAGTATAACCTCGACTTAGGGTTTTAAGCCTTTTCAATATTTTATTATTATTTTATTCGGGCATCATGCCTACCTTGGTCGGCATATATAAACCCTACTCAATCGAGCAGCACCTCAACACCGCTTTGACTTCTTTATCTTCTTGATCAACACTTTCTTCTCGACACCTTTTCTTCGCACGCAAATCGAGACACCAACACTACTTCCCATGTCGGCATGCTTTTCGAGGCGGGTCGTCGGGACGTCGCGATGGCAACAGCTTCTTTGTTGGAACGTCGGCGTTATGTGGCACGATTATCGAGGAAACGACATGAGAATCGAGGAATTTGGGCACATATTTAACTTTTGAACTTGTCTCTTTTTAACTCGAAATTTTGGTCCTTTAACTTTTGAACAATTTTGGTCTTTTTAACTCGAAACTTTCATTTTAAGCCCTTGGAGTTTAGAATTCGACAATTTTGGTCCTTTAACTTTTGAACTTGGCTCTTTTTAACTCGAAACTTTCACGATGTTACATCCTCCCAACCTTGAAATAAATCTCGTCCTCGAGATTGCTTCTTTAGAATAAGTGGGGATATTTCTTTTTCATTTCAGATTCGATTTCCCAAGTGTATTCTGGGCCTCTTCGTGAGTCCCACATTACTTTCACGATTTTCAATGTTCGTCTTTTTAATTTCATTGTCCATGAATCTTCGATTTGAGTTGGTCGTTCTATGAATTTTAAGTTCTCATTAATTTCAACGTCTTTTAGTGGCATAGACAAAGATTCGTCAGTTAGACATTTGCGCAGATTAGAGACGTGGAATACATCGTGTATCCCTTGCATTTCATCGGGTAGTCGCAAACAATATGCAACAGTACCAATTCGTTCAAGTACCTCGAAAGGTTCAACGAATTGAGGGCTAAGTTTTCCTTTCTTTTCGAAGCGTACGACGCCTTTCCATGGCCAGACTTTCAATAACACTTTGTCACCTACATTGAATTCTAACGGCTTACGACGTACATCGGCGTAACTCTTTTGGCGATAACGAACCGTCTTATGTAGTTCTCGGATTTGTAGGACTTTGTCGGTTGTTTCTTGAATTATTTCGGGTCCAGACAATTGGTTATCCGGTTCAGACCAGCACACGGGTGTTCTACATTTACGACCATATAACGCCTCGATTGGTGCGGCTTGAATACTTGTGTGATAGCTATTGTTATATGAGAATTCCATTAGGGGTAAGTGGTGGTCCCAACTTCCACCTAAGTCTATCACACAAGCGCGGTGCATATCTTCCAACGTTTGAATTGCCCTTTTGCTTTGCCCATCGGTTTGTGGATGATAGCGGTGCTAAGGTTTAACTTTGTACCAAGCGCTTGTTGGAAGCTTTTCCAGAAGTGGGATGTAAAACGACTGTCTCGATCAGAAATAATAGACAGCGGTACTCCATGCAAAGCGACTATATTGTTCACATAGATACGCGCTAGTCTATCCATTGAATAAGATTCATTGATGGGTATAAAGTTAGCGGATTTTGTTAGTCTATCCACAATAACCCAAATTGCATTATGTTGTCGAGTCGTCTTCGGGAGTTTAGTGATGAAATCCATTGTTATTAACTCCACTTCCAAACAGGAAGTTCGGGTTGCTGAAGCAATCCCGATGGCTTTCGGTGTTCAGTCTTGACTTTTAAACAAATTAAACATTTCGTCACATGCGAAGCGATGTCCTTCTTCATCCCATTCCACCAGTAGTTCGGTTTGAGATTTTGGTACATTTTGTCACTACCGGGGTGCATCATGTACTTGGCCTTGTGAGCTTCATTCATAATCTTCTCACGCAAGTCTCCAACGATTGGTACCCAAATTCGGTTTCCCATTCTAAGGATACCATCGTTACCCTTGACTAGCGAGTCAATGGTGCCGTTACGTTTTTCATCGGAGATCTTGTTTTCATTGATCGCTCGAAGTTGAGCATATTTGATTTGTTCAATGAGATCTATTTGGAGTTATATTCTTAACGCTCGAACTCTTCTCGGCTTTTCATGTTCTTTACGACTTAGGGCGTCGGCTACAACGTTAGTCTTGCCTTCGTGATAGACAATCTCACAGGCATTGTTATTCAGAGTTTCCATCCAGCGTCGTTGACGCATGTTAAGCTCTTTTTGTTTGAAGATGTTTTTCAAACTCTTGTGATCGGTATACACGATAAATCTTACTCCATAGAGATAGTGCCTCCATATCTTTAAAGCAAAGATTACGGCTCCTAACTCTAGATCGTGAGTTGTGTAATTCTTTTCGTGCACCTTGAGTTGACGAGAGGCATAAGTGATCACTTTCTTTCGTTTCATCAGTACGCATCCCAAACCGGAGTGAGATGCGTCACTAAAGACAACAAAGTCCTCAGTACCTTCTGGCAAGGCCAGTATAGGTGCTTGGGTAAGTTTTTGCTTAAGTATATCGAACGCCTCTTGTTGTTTAGTTCCCCATTCATACTTTATGTTTTTGCGAGTGAAAGAAGTTAGGGGAACGGCTATATGAGAAAATTTTTCGATGAACCTATGATAATAGCCTACCAAACCTAAGAAACTTCGGATCTCGGTGATTTTGGGATCTCCAACTTAGAGATAGCTTCAATCTTAGCGGGGTCCACTTGAATACCATTGACGTTTTTGATGTGACCAAGAAATTGCACTTCGTGCAACCAGAACTTGTATTTTGAGAACTTGGTGTAAAATTTCTCGGTTCTAATTATTTTAAGTAAGGTTCGAAGATGGTTTTCATGATCAGCCTTAGACTTAGAATAAATAAGTTTGTCGTCAATGAATACGATAACAAATTTATCTAAGTAAGACTTGCAAATTCGATTCATCATATCCATAAACGGGGTTGGCACATTAGTGAGTCCAAATGGCATGAATGTGAACTCATAATGACCATACCTTGACTTTGAGTTGATGATAACCAGAGCGAAGATCAATTTTCGAGAAGTAACTTGCACCTTGGAGTTGGTCAAAAACACCATCGATTCGAGGGAGTGGATAAGATTCTTGATTGTGACTTTGTTTAGAGCTCGATAGTCGATACACATGCGCATTATCCATCTTTCTTCTTGAAAAATAAGATTGGCACTCCCCACGGTGATGAACTCGGTCAGATGAAACCCTTCTCAAGTAGTTCGTCTAATTGTTTCTTCAACTCCTTCATCTCGGTTGGCGCCAAGCGATACGGTGCTTTGGCGATTGGAGCAGTACCGGGAGTAAGATCGATCCTATACTCTACTTCACGATCGGGAGGGATTCAAGGAAGTTCGTCGGGAATAACATCGGAAAAGTCGGAGACAATTGGCACATCCTTTATCTCCTTCAGTTTGGATTCTTCGATGACGTAGGCCATGAATGCTAAGCATCCTTGATTCAAACATTTGTTAGCCATAATTATGGATATTATGCTAACTTGGCCAGCGTCTTTGTCCCCTTCAATTCGAATGATTCGTTTATCAGATGCTTGAAGTTCGACGGTTTTGCTATTGCAAATGATACGAGCATGGCTGTCGGATAACCAATCCATACCAAGTACAATGTCAAAACCAGCAAGATTCATTGGTAACAATTCAATAGGCAGAATATAACCAGCTAACAAGATTTTTCCGTTTTCTAGAGCTTCGGAGATTTTAACGATTTCACCACTAGCGGTCTCGACGCTTAGAGTTTTATTAAGTTTTATTAAGGGTTCGTTTAATAGACTAAAAAGGTATAATCTATAAAACTTAAGTTGGCACCCGAATCGAATAAAACTCTAGCATATGTATTGTTGACTAAGAACGTACCAGTAATGGTTTCCGGTATGTCGACCACTTTTCGGGCATCGAGCATGAAGACTCTTGCATTGCCTTTCTTGGCTTGACCACTTCCACCCGCACCACCAGTCACGGGTTTGTTTTTAGGACATTCAAAACTTAGATGCCCCATTTCCTTGCAGTTGAAGCAAGTCATCGTCTTTTTTCCAGCAATCAGCGGCGGCATGGTCGGGTTTGTGACATGAAGCACAAATAGTTGTGGTTGAAGGTGGAGCAAAACGACATTGAACTTTGTGGTACTTTTTGCACGTCATGCATTGCGTGGAATTAGAATTAAATCCAAATCGGTGTTGATTTATGCCTTTGCCCTTGAATCGGGCGCTTCCTCCAGTCCTCCTTTGGTCATTGGTCGACACGACCTTCTTATCTTCGTCCTTGTTGTGGACAAGGCCGCTCATCAGATAACCAGCTAACTCCATCGCGGAGTCGGCCATTTGTGGGGGGGGATGTGACCTCACCATGTCGCGGATTTAGCGCAGAAGTCCCCCAATGTATCGGGTGACTTTGCTAGACTCAAGGTTAACCAGCTGAGGAACGAGTCGCAATACTCATGGAATTTCGTATTATATTCGCGGAGGTTTGTTCCTACGACCATATGATTAAGAAATTTAGTTTGGATCTAGTCGGTTTCATGCATCGGGCAAAATTTTGCCATCATCATTTCCTTAAACGCTTAATATTAGCGTATTCCACCATTCTAGAGCTTCGCCCTTGAACATTTGGGCAGAGTATTGAATCTTTTCTTGGTCGGAGAACTTGCTTATGATTACAAATGATTCCATCTCCTCGAGCCATCTAACATTCGTAATAGCTACTTTTTCACCATAAAACTCTTTGGGTACAAAGTATTTGAACTCTTTGAACGAACAACTATCAATCTTCATTTTCTTAAATTTTTTCTTGACGTCAGCATCAGCATTTGACTCATGAACACTCTCCTCAGCGTGGGATGGTTTCGGATGAGATTTGACATACTTACGAGAGGGTTCAACAGATTGAGAGTGCCTAGATTTCCTAAACTGAGTTCGAGCTTCAGATTCAGCCCTAATGGCTTCTTTTATCATTTGTTGAATTTGGTTCATATATTTATTAGGAATTTTCTCTTCTTGTTCTTTCTCGTGTTCTTTTTCTTTTTCTTTTCTTTTGTCGGCTTCTTTTCGAGAAGCTTCAACATTGTTACTTTGTTGTGACATTTTTCTTTTTCTTTTTCTCTTTCAACTTTTTCTTTTTAGCTGAAAAATTTAAACGATATTCTTTTAAAACACGTGTTTTATTCAATATTAAAACACACACATATATATATATATATCAAAATTGACATATATATATTATTACAACACACAAACTTATATATATATACATATATATGTACATATATATATATATCATTATCTAATATATATATATATATATATATATATATATATATACCTATCCTTATTCTTAGGACGGTTCGACGCCCTTTATCATACACACAAGATTACATCATAAAACACATTACAACAACATCACAAACATCCCTATTTGATTCACTTGGTCTCTCAGTCCTTCATGTATTTCTTCACAATCTTGGTCAATTTATTACATTTCAGAAGAAGCTTGTCTTCTATCTTCTTCTTCTTGACACCATCAATGGCTACCTTCTTCCTCAAGTCATCAGTTTCGTGCAACGCCCTATCAAGATGTTCCTCCCGTGATTGCGGAATCTTGTTTGGATATCCGTAGCGAGGTGGCAGTCGCGGTACCCCATAATAACTATATCGTAGTGGTTCTTCGGGTTTGGGTACGGTAATGACGTCACGTCAGACAGGTAGTTGAAGAAAGCTTCGGCCGCTTCATTTTGCTCGCGGATCTCATTTGCTTGCTCTTCAATTGACGGGATCGTGCCTTGGTATGGCAGGAAACTTGATGATGCTTTGTTCTTGAGTTCTTTTAGATATTGCACATAGGGATCAACGGAGCCATAACTCAAGTTCTTGTGGAAGAGTGGTTGCACACATCCTTTTCTAGGCGGGCAGTCACAGTCGGATGGTTCTTCCATTGGTGTTGTCATTTCATTGTGGTTTTCCTCCTCAGTGTCCTCTTCATCCACTGGGTCTTCTTCTTCTTCTTCAGGATCCTCCTCCTCCATCAATTGGGCGATCTCCTTCACTATCGGAGGCATTCGAAAACTCTCATACTGCATCATGACCCTCATTCTTGGCTTTCGGGAAGGTCCTTCATAGTTGTTGGGGTGAGAGTCAATAGAGTCAAAATCAAAGGTTCCGGTGTGCCATCTTCGTTGGTCAGAGTGGCAATGCATCCAGTCGGACTTGGGCTCTTCCTTGATCTGTCTGTTGGAGAGGAAGGCGTACGATGGATGAGGATTTGGCGGTTGATATGTTGGAACTTCTAATGGTTGGTATGTCGGAATCTCGGAAGGGTGATATGTTGGGATCTCGGATGGGTGGTACATCGGTATGCTTGACGAGTGGTAGCTTGAATGTCTTTGAGGATCGTTCCTTGGCATTAGTGGACTATCGGGTAGGTTAATCGGACATTTCTCGGTTCCGGGGAAATATATTGTTATGGTTCGGTCAATGAATTGATCTTGGTTGAAGAGAGACTCATAGTAATCCTCACTCATGTTATCTTTTGGTAGGGGTTCAGGGATTCCAGCACTTCGTGTATCTCGCATAAATCCATCCATGATCTTCTTGAACGACATCTAAGTTGGGTGGTTTAGATTGGCGAGGGAAAGAAAAGGTTTACCAATCTTTATATTTTCCCTATTTAACTTTAACAAGTAAAAATTATTTTTTCCTATACTTGGATCGAAGCTTAGGTATTATCTTGTAATACCTAATTCGCTAACATCGATGGCTCTGATTCCAACACTCATATTGGTACCATATTTATAAATATATCAGAGTTTCGTCTTTAAAACATATGGATATAAAATGTAATATTTACATTAACAAAAGACGGGATTATAAAACCCCCGTTTTAAGTTTATAAAAAGGATTACTTGTTTAATTACAAAACCACCATTTCATATTTAAGTTTAACAAAAAGATCCGAGCCACGGATATCTTGAGCACTTCGTCATCCCAAGCCCTATTCTTGATTACCTGCAAAATGTTTAGAAAATACGTCAGCAACACATGCTGGTGAATATGCTGACGCAAAAATATTTTCTATTACTTGATTACCCCTCGAACATAGTTATGCTTGGCCCATCGTGGCTTATAAATAGTCAAGCTTAAAACAATACAATTATAAACTCCAGTCTCTAAACTAAATACCCCCAGCAAACACAGCAGTGTTCGACCTAGATAAGTACCATTCGTATACACATGGTCATGCTCCCCACAGGAAAGCGTAGTATGACCAGGTGTGATGCGGTGTGCCCACCGCGCATACTACATATGTAAGGATCCAGACAAACGTACACGACTGCCTGAGGGCTGGTGCTTTTACCTTTGTTTATAACGTTTTAGTGACACGTGGTCCTATGTAAACCATTTAATTCATTTGACTCGTTTTAAACATGTTTGTAAAGTTTGGGGCGTATTCACCTTTTTGATTTGAATAAGCTTCAATACACTGTCCGTGGGTCTTTCCCTTGCTTTCTCGCACCTATAGTACGAGTATAACTTTTTGTTAGTCGGATATAAAATCCGGCTTAAGACCTATATTCTTTTATAATCTTTACCTCGATTATATTTTTCTTTACTTTAAAACATTAGTTAAAAAGTATACTTTTTTTTTCTTTATAAATTTAAAGTTTTTCTTTTAACTTATTTCCCTTTCTTTTCTTTTATAAGATAATCTTTAGTTAAATCTTATTTTCTTTAAAACCCTACGTATATTTTCTTTCTTTTATTATCTTAGAATAATCATAAACTTAAATAATAATTATAACAAAGATTCAATATAATAATCACATTGCTATTATATATATATATATATATATATATATATATATATTCATATTTCTTTTTTTTCTTTTCTTTCTTACATTTTCTTTTATTTATCGAGGTATCGAGTATAACATCGACTTAGGGTTTTAAGCCTTTTCAATATTTTATTATTATTTTATTTAGGAATCATGCCTACCTTGCTCGGCATATAAAAACCCTTGACAATCGAGCAAAACCTCAACGCCTCTTTGACTTCTTTATCTTCTTGATCAACCATTTCTTCTTGACACCTTTTCTTCGCACGCAAATCGAGACACCAACACTTCTTCCCATGTCAGCACGCTTTACGGGGTGGGTCGTCGGGATGTAGGGATGGCAACACCTTCTTTGTTAGAACGTTGTCGGTATGTGGCACTATTATCGAGGAAACGGCATGGGAATCGAGGAATTTGGGCATGTACTTTGCGATGATCAAAGGTATACTATTATGGGGTCTAGAGAGATGTTAGAGAGAGGGATGTAGGTGAAATTTGGTATGAGAAAAGGTTGAACTCGGACTTGCTATTTATAGGCAAAGTTAGAAGGTCTATCGCGATACGTGATGGCCTTTGAAAAGCCCGTCGCGTATCGCGACGTAGCTTGTCCTCATCACCAGTAGCTCTGCCACGTGGCGGACGCGGTGTGACGTGGCGACACATAGTGCCACTGTTTGACACGTGACCACACGTGTCACTCCTGTCAGACCATGTCATCGCGATACGCGATGACGTTGGCTTTTGGACGATCACGTATCGCCGTGCACCTCTGATCTTGGAGTTATAACCAAGCACTTCGCGATACACGATGGGCTTGTCCTTTGTCCCATCGCGTATCGCTAAGGGACAAGTAGACAGAATTTTCATTTTAAGCCCTTGGAGTTTAGAATTCGACAATTTTTGTCCTTTAACTTTTGAACTTGGCTCTTTTTAACTCAAAACTTTCACGATGTTACAGTTTGCCTTTTTCCCCTTTATTTTTCTTTACTTTAATCATGTGAGAATTTAAATTCTTCACTACTAGGTGTTTGTTTTCCGGATTTGACTTCCTCTTCAATCTCATTGTTCAAGTTTGTGCAATCATCAGTTGTGTGGCTGATGTCTTCATGGAACTTGCAATATTTTGATATATTCTATAGCCAATATTTGTGGCAAAGTTTTTGATAGTAGGGTCTATTCTTTTTCCCTATTCCTGCGGTGACGGTCATTATGTTTTTCTCCCACTAGCGTCCTTGTCACGGGTCGTCCTAAGGTTTTCGTTGGTGGCTGCATTTTGGACTACATCGACCCTCTATCTTTTTTGTTTCCTTTGTATCCTTTGGGTTCGCTTTTTGCGTCATTCCGCGAGTACTCGCATCTTCCCCAAGGATTTTTCAGTGTTAGCGTAAACCTTCTCCGCTGACATGATGGCATCTCATGACTGGGGCATGCCACCCCGTCTTGACAAGCTCGGATGTCATCACTCTGTATCCCTTACCCATAAGTCCTTCCTTGTTGTACATGTAGAAAAACGAATTTATAGAGCTACATAGGTTAACTGTTCAATTCATAGCGATCTAATTAATCGGATCTAGTTATCTGATATATGTATGTGTATGATAAATTATAGAATGAAGTCTGCAAGTGACCAATTCGGCAGAGTAACAGCTTGGAAATACGTTAAACACACTTAAATTATGAAGGCATTATCAGCCTTTTTATAGAAGACGAATGCCATTTATTACACATCCCGTAACGAATGACCTTCATTCATCTTCATTACAATAAATAACATAATGGTATAGCGAATGACTCATTCTCTATACCCCATTCGTTAACACATTAGCGACACCTGCCTTAATAAAATACCAGGTGGTTCAGGATTTATATACGAGGTCGTTAATAAGAATACATTAACGGCACCGTCTATAAGAGAATACCAAATAGATTCGGATTTCATGAGGTCGTTAATAAGAATACATTAACGGCACCATGCTATAAGAGAATACCAGATAGTTCACGGATTTATGAATCAACCAACCAAAAGCGGTAAACACATAAGCATATAAGCATGTAAGCATAGAACACCAAATCGAGCATTTATTTAAGTAAAGTATACAATAAAGTTTGTGGTTTACGACTCAAGTATAAAAAATTTAGATTGAAATAAGTATGAAATATCACCCCCAAAACGAAAGATGAAAAACGGGGAAATGAAAGTACTCACGTTCAAGCTATAAACTTGATTTAGTAAAACTGGCGAGTAACCGGAAGGATGAGGTTTAACGGGCAAAGTCTAGGTGAAAGGGAGTCTTGAATTAAAAGGGTTGTCTTGAAGGTCTTTAAATGAAATAAATGTTGAGAAATGTAAACAATCAAAGTTCAAGGTTTAAAAATGTAAATATTTAATAAAATGTAACAATAGTCCTTTAAAATGTAAGTTTGCTCGAAACCGAGTTAAAGTATCTAACTTTAATATTTACTTAACCTATGTTAAGTAATAAGGTGGGAGAAGTGCAAAAATGCAAGTTCCTTTGGGATAAAGATACTAAAACGGGTCTTAACGAGTGTTTCGGGTTGTTGGTTCGGGTCTTGGTAATTGGTCAAACCCAAAGTCAACTTCCCACAATAATGAATGTTATGAGATAACTCAATAAAACTTATTAAGACTTAACCAAGTATGTAGTTCTATTGTTTTAGAACTAACAACGCACGTTAAGCGAGTGTTCGGTTTTGTCGGTCCAAACTATGTTATGAGATCAACTTGGATCCAACAATTCCAAGTACTTAAGAAAATAATTAAAATCAGTTTGTAAACTATTTTTAAAGAAATATACAAGTCTTGATAGCTAAAAACACACTTGTGTGTCTTAAGCGAGTAAAAATCAGATCGGTTCGGTTTCCATCTCACAACAAGTTCATAGATGGTTTCCACATGCCCAAATATCATAGATCTTGTATAATAATGTACAAATGAAAATGTTTAAGTTTTAAAACCAAAAAGTCAACAACAAGTCTTTTAAGAAAAAGTTCGGTTTGGTTCGCTTTCCATCTCAACAAGTTCATAGATGGTCTCCACATACCCATGACTTGTAAATGTGACCAACAAACTAAAGTGAGCAGAAGTTAAGCAAGATTAATATGTGCAAACAAGTTATGTGAGTGTATATATATCAAGAACACGAAGTCCTCCATGAAGCCTTGCCTTACGAGGTCCGAAACTTAACCAACCGGAGTCGGAGAAGTAACTACCAAAGGTAACAAGGGGTGTGTATTATATATATTTTATACCACCATATTCAAGTATTAATAAGATTATATAAGCTAATTAGAATGAAAGATTAAACTAGGTTTGACTTTTGAAAGTCAAACATTCAAGAACACATAAATGAACATCCTTGGATCTATCGAGAATTTAGAGAGAATTTGGAGATGTAGCAAGTGTAAAATGAAGAAGATGGGTGTGTATATATAGGGTAAGGGTCAAAGCACCTTTTCAAGATTCTCTTTTATGTTTACATGAAAACAGATTGGTTAAACAAACAACCAAAGCACAAAACAACAAACGAAATCCGTAACATGTGCAGATGCCTCCAGGCGTCGTGCAAGCTCCTTTTTGCCCCTGTCCAGGCGTCGCGGCGTGCCTAGGGAGGGTGGGCTAGCCCAGCTCGTCTAGTGTGGTTCGTTTCGCATCCGGAAGTTCGTTTTTGATGTAATTTGCTCGTTTTAAAGCCGTTTTCGAATCCGTAAAAGAGGTTTTCCAAATTGAACATGTGGGAATGATTTAGTAACATAAAATAAAATATTCTATATATTTGAAATGTTCAAGATATAAATCGGGTCGGTTTACGTGATAAACGAATACACAAACGAATACAAATAGAACCCGAAATTGACGAATGTCACATAAGATCCATTCGTTAAACATCCTTAACGAATGGACACATATAACAACTTAACTATCATTCGTTAAATAAACTTAACGAATGAGCATAAATAACTTAGCGAATGGGCTTATAATTACCAAAATACCCATACATTAAAATAATAAGACATACAAACGATTACAAAGACTCGAGGCGACCAAAACCGTGCACTAACAAACACCCCATCATCTCGTGCTCTTTGTCTTTAAGTTACTTGAACCGCTTTGACTTCCAGTCAGCACAACTATTAACTCCAAACGCATGACAAACACGTACAATGCGTTGGAATTGCATAGCGCGGTTATAGTTTTCTCGTCTTGCAAACAAAATCTTGTTCTGGAAAAACACCTCGTTGTCTATCTCGAATAAATTAACGAGCCACATAGGGTCTATAACTCGAATAAAGTTAGTCTTCAGCCCTTTGCCCAAAACAATGACTGCCACGCTCGTTCTGTTGTCTTAGTACCACCAATTAAATGACAGATGAAGATTTTGCGGAAAGGTCTTCACCGGTACTCGCTTCATAGTCTTTGGCGGCTTGAGCTTCAATACGAGCTTTCTCTAACTAGTTTGATGATCAATTTCATAAATGTATTTCCTGGTTGGCAGATGTGGATTAAAAAATTTAAACCCGTGTTGACCTCAAATAGCAGATGTTGGTGAAACCATCCTGCTAATTGATTTCCACCACAATTAATGAATGGCAGATTGGCGAGCGTCCGCACATCCCACCTCGGCAGTGAGAGAATGCCAGTTATATATTGAAACTAATGAATGTCGTTCTCCCACTTGATAATACATATCCTCAAGTCTGAATTATATAACCAAGAGACAATGTCACCTTTGACGGTTTGCACAGCCTTGAACGTAGTCTTCTGATTCGGTTTGTCGCGTGCACTGACATCCAGCTTGTGCTCTTGAGCAACATATCGATAAACTTCAATGATCTTCGAAGTCAAGGATTTGTTGTGATTCTCGAACCAACCCTCAGCATCAGGATCCAACGAACTTGACCCATTTGCTGATACTTTATTATTCTTCTTTGTCGTCTTCTCAAGATGATCTTCGGAAGTTTTGACGTGTTCTTTAGTAAATAACGAAACACTCTGATCAACAGTTGAAAGTCTATAAAGATCAGGGTACTCCTCTGCCGTCACATTTTCGATCTCAATCTCCTCGTCCTCATAAATAAACGACATATTACCATGTGTAATACTCGTATCAAGCAAGACATCCTCATCGTTAATTACCTCAGCATCTTCCTTAGCCTCTAACGCGTCCATTTCTTCATCATTCAACCCCAATAATAAAGAAATTTGATCACGTGACAGGGCATTATCAACAAACGCACCCTCCTCGATCTCATCAGCATTGGCAGTACTTATCACCACACTTTTATTGTAATCCATAAACAGTATGGTGTTGGCTTTGATCGACTCGATTGGCGTGGCATTGGTAGTATTGGGACAAACTACCATTTATCGATCATTTTCGTCACCACCACCACTACTAGTACCTACAACTGATGAGTTGTGAGCTTGATTCGGCTCACTGCCACCTGTACCAGCAGCATCAAGATCCTTATCTTCATCACCGTTCTTCAATTTATTTAATGCATCGTCTTTACAGGTTAATTGAGGAATAAGGTCCTCCTGTTCTTTGATTCTCTCCCCATAAGACGTAACAATCTCACGCAGCTCTTTCGTCTCCTCTGGCAATATGGGATATAAATCATTAGGTGACACTGATTCATCAACATCTGATCCTGTTGTTAACGATTAGCTGCCATCTGATTTTCGTATAAATGAATTAAGCTGAGGAGCATATCCATCTGCTTAGCATGCGGTAAGACATGAAAATTTGGCGGAACAGGCTGCACGGAACCTTGAAGACGAGTAACTGTCATAAATGATAAAGCTGAATGTTGTATCGACATTTTTGTAGTAGCGGGATACGTTATCGTCGATGTCACAGGAGATGTAGGTAAAGGAGATAGCACCAATTGGGGAATCGAGGCAAATATTGGATCTGATGATGTCGTCATTGTAAGAGTGATTGTTTGGGTGCACGGACGACCTAGGCCTCTGTGGGCCTATCACAACACCCAAACCATGGCTAAATCGACGCTTCGTCGGTTGATCTGTCAGATTCTCTTTACCCTTACGTTTTCATTGAGCGGCATACGATCAAGCTGCCTCAACCTCAGCATGTCGTCCATCACCTCCATTTCCACCATTTCCATCGGTTTCATCATCATCACCACCAATTTTCCCACCTGGTCCCTCTTCACGTTCAGAATCCGAGTCGTCATGAATCTAATGATCAACAGAAGGGCATACATAATCAGGATTCGCCAAATGACCAAATGAAATGTTTGGTCCTTGAAGATACTCAGGAGACTGTTGTCGATAAGTTTTCATTCGCTTCATTGTATCAGCCGTCATGTGATCAAGCTTCAATACATCATCCTCCAATGTATGATCAGTTACAAGATCAGGAATCGGATATTGTATAATTAGCTGAACGAACCGCGGATACATCAAAAAGTTGTTGCGACGATTCTTAACCAGACAATTCTCCTTCAAACGGTAGAAGATGAGCTCGGAGAAATTGAACGGTTTGTTCAATATAAGAGCAACAAAATCAAAAATGTGTAACATCTAAGAGCAATTCTTTATAAAATCACAAATGGTAGAAGATGAGCTCGGAGAAATTTTTTCCAGATTTTCCAATCATCACAATACGTATTTCCTAGATCGAATGTACATGAACGAATGAGTCCATTCTTGGAATCTATAAGACGAATGAGGGATACATTCGTTACAAAATCACACGAAAATAGCTTATTCGTTATGAAGATTCAATGTATGTGTTCATTCATATCAATTAGACACGAATGATCAGCCATTCATTGATTATAATGAATAAGTACCAATAATTATCAATGTTTAACTATTCAGAGTCAAGGTAAAACTTGAAACTACATGAAAATTCAACATGCACCCAGATTTCAATTAAGTCATGAATGACGATGAATCTATACACAAGGTGTATCAACAAACTCGGAATGACATCGTTGATAAACCCCAATTAACAACTAAGGTTAAAACACAAGAATAAGTTGGTTTATAGTTCATTACATAGACCCGGTTAATAAAATGATTAATATCACTATCAAACATAGATGAAATATGACGAAAATCATTGCGTTTGACTCGTCTATACCTTAGTATTCTTAACTAATCAACAGAAATTGATATAGTGATGATTGGAAATCTGGAAAAAATTGGCTAGAGGTTTGCTAGGAAATGCGTATGTTTGATGTGAATGAATGGGCAATTCGTTCACCCACTGTTTATGATATAAGACATATTTTCACGCAAATTTAGACACACAAATTAAACCATTCGTTAATTCAAAATTAAATTAACTAATGGTTCACATCATTGTCTCATTCTTTAATCCAGTTAACGAATCAAACATGATTTAGAAATCATAACGAATCAACAAAGATTCATTATTAATTCGTTATCATTATTAATGAAAAATGAGGTCATACATTATCAGTGTAGCGGAAGAGAACAGGACAACGAATGTGTACATTCGTTATTCTGTTTAAGAAACATGAAAGACCATCAATAATTATCAACAAAGCGAACAGGACAACGAATGTGTACATTCATTATTCTGTTTAAGAAACATCAAAGACCATCATTAATTATCAACAATGATAACAGGAATTAAATAAACTATTAAAAATGACAAATTTCATTTTCAATTTTCATGAATTAAATAAAGCAACGAAACGCGTGTCCCAATGAAATTTACCTTAAGAATCTTACCACTCGGGGTAAGTTGCAACACCTTAATGTGCTTTGAGTTTAAAACACATAAGTTAAATGAATTAACTTAAAACCGATAAACTTCAAAGAATTAAATAAACCAATTAAATAAAAACGTGGGAAAAGGTTTTTTGGTATTTTATTTTCAAATTAGTACCCTTTAGCTCAGAAATCAAAAATAAAGCAGAAATCAAAATAAAAAACAAAAAGTTTTTGGATTTTGTATATTTATGAATAAAAAACAACGAAAACTAAGACAATAATGAAATCTATTCTACACTACGTGAAAAATGGCTTTTAGCCACACATGTGGTCTGGGTGATTTGCCACACTTCAATCTAAATGTGTGGCTAAAGGTCTTTTCGCCACATATTTTTTATTCATGTGACAAAAAAACACACCTGCTGGAACCTTTAGCCACACTTATTCACTTCGTGTGACAAAAAACACAGTTATTTGAAACCGTTAGCCACACTTTAATAAAAAAATGTGACAATTACTAGCCACACTTATAAAAGTATGGACGAATGTGATCTACGGCCACAATAGGTTTCAATGATGTGGCTGAATGCTAATATATATTGTCACACTTACGGGTCAATGTGACCATATAACATTGTTTGTTAGCCACTTGTATGCTTTTATGTGTGACTTAAAGCTAACGATGACATTAAAACAAAACGCGTGACTATTAACATTTAATGGTCACTCTTTAATTATTTCATATGTGGCTAAAAGCTAATATATATGGTCATGCTTACGCGTTTATGTGACCATAAAGCATTATTTGATAGTCATTTATAATATTTTATATGTGGCTAAAAGCTAATAGTGACAGCGAAACAACAAGTGTGACTATTATTAGTTAATGGCCACACTTTATGCTTCATGTGACCATCACCTTCACCTCCTCCCAATTACAAACCAAATCCATAAACATCGATTGAAGCTCATTACTCTTCTTCATCACTTTGCTTCTTGCTCCAAACTTCATCAACCATCCTGCGATCAAATCTAAGGGCTTTTTAACATGATTAATTAGAACCCTAGAGATGTCATAAACATGTTAGGTTTTGAGTTATGTTGAGAACAGTTGGCTGACAGATTCGTTCTCGTTTATTGATTGATCTGTAACTCGATGTTAAACAATGATTATTGATCGTCGATTTAGGATATAGTATTCTGAGTCTAGCTTTTAGAAAGGTAAATTTTATAATTTTTGGATGAGTGTTGAGTACCTTTTATGACTTTACAAAAACATATGTCAAAGCTGATTCGGGGAGTTATATTATGGTCCATTTTTCGGACACCATAAATTCCTAATGATAAACCCAAACGAGTTGGTTTCCACTTTGTTAACTTAGTATTATGAGTTTAAAAGATAACCCAGTTGGTCTTACACAATTTGGTTTAATTAGTCTATAGAACCATTAAACAAGTTGTTGTTGCGCAATCTGCCGAACTGTTAGTACCTATCTGTAATGGTTGAATTAGTGTGAGTTTTCTATGCTTGAGAAAAATATAATAAAAATTGTTTCAGAAACCTGATTCATATATCCAACCGTGGTAAATTTTGTAGAATTTATCCTTAATCTTTTCTTTGTGAATAAAATCAGTTTTACATGCTAGAATATGTCTCGTGAACTGAATGATCATAAGTTAAGTTGTATGATGAATATTTGGTTGCTTTGTCATGATATGATGAGTGGATACATGTTAGGACTTTTGGTACTGTTGACATTACTTATTATCACCAAAAATTCGTCGGGTCAAGTTTGTGTTTGTGTGTGAGTTCATACGTGGGTCTTAGATTCATGTGTTGTTGAACATACTCTCATAACTTAAAACACTTGTACTAGGTAACAGTTAGCGAGTCAAATGCATTCATTTGGTTTTTAGAAAACTTTATTTACACGCGACACCGGGTTTTGGGTTGAAAACAAGGACATACTTACACAATGGTTTTTAAAACACAAAACGTTTTGGTGTATTGGTTATGTAACCTGCTGAAACGGGCAAAAACGAGCTGAACTGCTGATTTTTTATTGATGAATTGCTGTAAAACTTGTCAAAATGCGTTGAAACGATCTGTTAAGTGTTTAAACGAGCTGTTAAGTGCTGAAACGGACTGAAAACTTGCTGAAACGAGCTGTTTAACATGCTATTTGCTGTAAAAATGAGCTGTTAAGTGCCAAAACGAACTGAAAACTAGCTGAAACGAGCTGTTTAACATGTTGTTTGCTGCAAAACCGAACTGTTAAGTGCTGAAACGAACTGAAAACTCGCTGAAACGAGCTGTTTAACATGTTGTTTGCTGTTAAAACAAGCTGTTAAGTGTTGAAACGATCTGAAAAAGTGCTGAAATGAGCCAACACGAGTGTTCACCCTCGACGAGTTGGGTTTCAGTTTAGACTCATTTCTCATTTTTTTTTGTTGAACCATGACACGGGAGAAAACGTTTTAGTTGTTTTTTTTTTTACTTTTTTCGATTTTAACTTACGATTTTTTTTATTAATGTTTTTGAATTTTTTCTAAAGTGTTTTTAGTTAAGATTAAAAACCCTCAAAAAAAATAATCAAAAATAATAATAAAAGTAAAAAAACTAAAACATTTCCTCCGTTGTCCTTGTTAAAAAAACGACCCAAAACCCGTTTTGACCCGTTCCGACCTTGACCCATTTGACCCGGACCCGTTATGACCCGAACCTTTTGACCCTGACCCGTTCCGACCCGAACCATAACAACCCTTTTTTTAATTGACTCGTTCCGACCCTGACCCATTTCGATCCATAACCTGTTTCGCCCCAACCCATTTGCCACCCCTATGTTTAATGTATATCGACGGGTTAGGCGAGTTGTATCTCTTAAGACACAATTTAAAAAAAAAATATTAAAAACTAATAATAAAAATATCATAAGTCAAAATATAAATAAAAATCAGAAAAGGTAAAAAAAAAACTAAAACATTTCCTCCGTTGTCCTTGTTCAAAAAAAACAAAAAGAAAAAACGACCCAAAACATGTTTTGACTCGTTCCAACCTTGACCCATTTTGACCCGGACCCGTTATGACCCGAACCTTTTGACCTTGACCCATTCCGACCCGAACCATTACAACCCTTTTTTTAATTGACCCGTTCCGACCCTGGTCCGTTTCGACCCATAACCCGTTTCAACCCAACCCATTTGCTACCCCTATTTTTAATGTAAATCTGCGGGTTAGGCGAGTTGTACCTCTTAAGACATAATTTAAAATTATATGCATAATGGGCCATTAGAGATTTCAAGGCCGAATATGGTCCATTAGGACATGTATGATTTGTTTTTGTCTATTATGGTCTAATATGACTCCCTATAACACGATATAACCCTTAAATATCTAATGTTACATCACATGACATAATAGGCCACTAAGATATTTCAAGCCCTAATATGGCCCATTAGAGCGACCATGACATGAAAATGGCTATAATGGGCCACTAACACCAACAAGGCACAAAAAGACCTATTGATGAAAGTATCACATGTTATCGGCCATTAACATCTAACTATGACTAATGACATTCCTATACAACCTTCTTAGAGCAACCATGATGTGATAAAGGCTATAAGGGGCCCCAAACACCAGTTAAGGTGCAATAAGGCTCATTGATGAAATTATGACATATTATTGGGCGTTAACCAAACTATGACTCACTAAACTCATATTCAACCCTTTTAGAGCAACTATGATATGATAGAGAGCATAATGGGTCACTAACAACAATCAAGGCCCAAGACGGCCCATTAATGCAAAGTATGACGGCCAATTATGACTCACTACACTCCTATACAACCTGTTAACGTAACTATGACATGATAGAGACCATACTGGCCATTAACAACAATCAAGGCCCAATATGGCCCATTAATAAAAGTATGACATGTTATTGGACGTTGACACATGCCTATGGCTCACTACACTCATATACAACTCTCTTGTAGCAACGGGGACATGATAGATGCTATAATGGCCACTAATACCAATCAAGGCCCATTGATTAATGTATGAGATGTTTTGGCGTTAACATCAAATTATGACTAATGATAGTCCTATACAAACTTCTTATATCAACTATGACGTAACCAAGGGACACTAACATCTAACTATGACTAATGATAGCCAAATAAGGCCTATTAACGAAAGTATGGTGTGTTTCGGGCGTAACACCTAACCATGACTAATGACACTCCTATACAACTCTTTTAGAGCAACTGTGACATGATATATTCTATAATGGGACACTAACACCGATCAAGAACTAGTATGACCCACTAATGAACCTATGGTTTATTGGACGTTAACACTGATTACTACACTCTTATACAACTCTTTTAGAGCAACTATAAATATCACTTGTATTTATTTTATGTTTTTATATTTAAATTCAATTTCTTATATTATTTAGGGTTTAATTAGTTGTTATATATATACATATATATATAAATATTTAAAAAGAAGTTTTTCAAAAGCCTCAAATCCTGGCTTTTTAAAATGGCTTTTTGAAAAAGCACATAAGCCAATAAGCATTTTCCAAACTCAATCCCAAACATGCCTTTCATCTTTTTTATCTCTCTACACCCACCATAATCCTTCATCCTTAACTCTTTAACTCACTCAATTTTTAACCAAATCCTTTGATTCTGGGCTCTAATCTTATTATTTTTGCGAGAGGAATTCACGTGTGGTGTCAGTTTCCATCAATTCTATCTCGATTTTTTCCAGATTCGTGTTGAGTGTGAAGAACCCTAAGAACCAAATTTGGGTATTTTCAACTTTATGTGATATTTCTTGTAATTGAAGTTTAGTTGATGTATGTATATCACTTGTAATTCTATCTCGATCTTCTTTCATCGCTAAAAATGTATGTATTTCACTTGTAATTGAAGCTTAGTACATCCTCTTTCATCTCTAAAAGGTTAATTGATGAATTAGAACCCTAAATATGTCATAAATATGTTAGGGTTTGAGTTTTGATGACAACAGTTTGCTGACAGATTTGTTTTCGTTAAACGATGATTATTGAATGATTGTTGACTCTAGGATAAAGTACTATGAGTCTAGTTTCCAGAAAGGTAAAGTTTGTAATTTTTGAAGGAGTTATGATAGTTTTTATGATTTTACAAAAACATTGGTCTTCGGAGAGTTATATTCTGGTCTGTCTTTCCGACACCAGAACTCCCTAATAACAAAACCAAACGGGTTGGTTCCAGTTCTGAAAATTAGTACTATGAGTTTTGAAGACAACCCAATTGGTCTTTCACAATTTGGATTAATGAGTTGATAAAACCATTAAACAAGTGTTTGTTGTGCAATTTGCTGAACTGTTGGTACATATCTGTAATGGTTGAATTATTGTGAGTTTTCTATGCATGAGAAAAATATACTAAAATTTTTTGAGAAACCTAATTTATATATTCTACTGTGGTAAATTTTGTAGAATTTATACTTAATCTTTTCTTAGTGAATAAAATCAATTTGTACATGCTATAATCTGTCTCATGAACTAAGTGATCATAAGTTAAGTTGTATGATGAATGTTTGGTTGATTTTCCATGATACGATGCTTGAATACATGTTAGGACTTTTTAGTACAGTTGACATTGATTATTATCACCAACGAGTCGTCGATTCAAGTTTGTGTTTGTGTATACATTATGTCTAATGTGATTGAGCGTGATAGTCGTCGTGCTATGCGTGGACATACCACGGTACCTAGGAAGGGTGAACACCATCATGGTGGGGCATCACTTGCTGGATCACATGAGGATGGTGTTGTTAGTGGCGATGTCGATGGTCTACAAATGTATACTTGTAGGAGACACGCCATCTATCTTGCCTTGGGATACCTTTGGGAAGAAATTTATTGTAAAGATTGGGGATAAGTATGTTTTTAGTTTTAACATTTTCATTATTTATCTTACAAATATACTTACTTGGTTATTTCAATATTATAGGTTTGCGAGTCATGAGATTCATAGGAATATCATAAAATACTAATCGAGCACTATGATGAACCTTGGGCTACATTCAGAATGGTGCCAAAGAATGTGATCGCTCGTATGTTTGCTCGTTTTCGGGTAATATATTAGTTAATTATTTTATATCTGCTTGGTTGTTTTAGTTTTGCATATTTAGTTTTTACTTTTTATTTTATACAGATGATGTATAGTTATGATGCTAATATTTTAACAATTTTAGGTTCAAAAAGTTAGAGCCGAAATGGAAAAAGAACTAGAAAATTAAAGGAAGTCAAGAAACGAGTTGGAAGAACGAGTGCAACGAATGGAACAAATGGAAAAATAACTTAAGGAAAATGAAGAAATGAGGCAAAAACAATTTGATGAGTTTATGAGAAAGTTTGAGGTTGGTTGTAATTAGTAGTAGTTTCAAATATTTTGAATTTATAACTTATTAGTGAAGGTTTGGTATGTAAACCCGTTTTGAATTTATGTTATTAGGTTTGTTAAACTTATGAAAAAACATGTTTTGATTTTATGTGCTCTAGGGCGCCGGCGGCTGACTCAAGTGCCCCCCAAACCGCGCGAAATGATCGCCTATTACACGGCTCACTAACTCTGCCTGGAGTGCTGGTACCTATTATTCGTCATAATATGTTTAGTTACATTTATAAAGTTATGCTTTGAAATATTTATATTATGCATTGTTAGCAGGTTAAAACTCTGATTTTTATAATCCATTTTATAAAATAATAAAAAAAAACTGAATTCGGTAAAACACATTTAGCCACATTTATCTATGTGTGACCAAAAGTATGATAATAGTCACACTTTATATTGCAAAAGCATTATGTATGACAAACGGTAAGACAATGGTCACACCACAAACTACAAAAGAGTGTTTGAGTGGCAAGTTCACATATTTAGCCACATTGACAATAACCTCCAGTGTCTATATGATATGATTAGACACACAATACATCACTATGTGTGACAAAAAGTTTGACAGTAGCCACACTTTAAATTACAAAAAGCATTATGTGTGACAAACGGTAAGACAATAGCCACACTACAATCTAAAAAGGAGTGTTTGAGTGGCAAGTAAACATTTTAGCCACATTTAATATAACATCCAGTGTCTATATGATAGCCACACAATTATTAAATTCAAGTGGCCATTGATTTGCTATAGCCACACGGTATAGGTCACAATTATAGGTTACCACAACCCTATTGGCCACATTATTATAAAATTCATGTGGCTGAAACATGAATTCATGTTGCTCTATACCTGCAATGGTCACACCAAGTAAATAGTCATGTGGCCATTTTCTACCATTTAGCCACACTTATTGGAGAGGCTTCTGAATGACCAACAACTAATGCTGGTTCCCTTTAGACACACTTATACCCACATAAGGCCACTAAAACTGTGTGTGGCCATATCATACCTATGATGTCGCGACCTTTGGTCAAACATGACCTGAAGCAGACGTGTGTGGCTAACGGCCTACGACCACACTTTTTTCGTGTGACCAAAGGTCATTTTTCACGTAGTGCTATGAAAGCAGTACATATTTTTGTGAGTTGAGCAGAGAATCATATTGACCAACTCACCCTTACATCTCAGTTTTATATTTCAACGTTATTATAACTGGTGTTAAGTCGGTCATTAATATTGTTGTCAACTTAATCTTATAACAAATATTCAAGTATTTTTGTGATATGATTTAGGTGCAGTTAAAGCACAGATTATTAGAAACTAACAGCCTCTACTCTTGATCCAGGCTTAATTTTACTTTTACCTTGTCACCCCAACTTGACTTAAACCATTATGCCTGAAGATCAAAAATTTTTGATTTATAATTTGAATAAGCAATCTAAGCTCATAATCCCCACTACAAGGTATACCCCGTTATCAAGCAATAGACCAAGCTTCCTTGACTATGAGTGAGTATGCACGAGTTCATATGTAGGCTTACAGGCATTGTATCCCTCGGGATCCGTTTCTTACTGGTATTAAGACGCACGCAAGGGAGGAACAATGACTCACAGTGGATTTTGATCAAGTCAGTAATGATTTTGTATGAAGTACATTAGTGATCAAGTTTATTAACTTAGGGTTTACTCTAATAGCTTTTGAAATATTCAGATTTTGAATATCCAGACAATAAACCGCATAAAGACTCACAGTATCTAGAAACTGAATACATCCCATCAATACAGGATTTGAGGCCATAAGACCATACACCATTAAAGCGTTAACCTTAAACTAGATGCATTTATCTAGATTAAGAACTTTTGTTTATGGTGATTAATCAGACATAAGGCTTGAGTATGACAAGTTATTACATTTTTGCCTTCATTATCGAGACTTTTGGAAGAGACTAACACATATTTGAAATTGGCAATTCTTATGTTTATGCCACATACTTTACTCTAACAATTTGTTTAAGACCTACCAATGCACCAATGCAACTAAGCACACAGTCTTTTAAGCTTATTTCTTTCTGGATATGAGACTAAATGATCAATGTACTATCAACTTCTCTTTTTGCTTCAAAACTCATTTTTAGGAGCATTTATGTTTTTGGTTTTTCTCTATACAAACAGAAATCACAATACTTTTGGATTTTTCCCCCAAAAACCAAAATAATAAAATAACTAAAATAAAATAAAATAAAATTTGTACAAACTAAAAGTTGATTACCCGAGCTTAAGGATATCAGCAAGATTTTTCAATCTGTTTAAACCAAGCAAAAAGTTAAAAACAAGTTTTATCAAAGGCTTTGGTAAATAGATCAGCTTTCTGAAAATCAGTGTGCACTTTCTCCAGATTGATTAATTTCTTTTCAAAACAATCACGGAAACAATGATATCGAATTTCATTATGCTTTGTCTTAGAATGGTGCACAAGGTTCTTCGTGATACAAATACCAGCGGAGTTATCAATAAATATGGGAATAGTAAGAAAATTCAAATCGTAATCCCGTAAGTGTTGCTTGATCCAAAGAACCTATGAACAGCAACTCGAGGTTGCCACATACTCTGCTTCTGCTTCTGCTTCTTACACTGTCAGGAAACAAGTCGGCCTCCTAGAAATTTACAAACTGCCGTAGTTGATTTTGCGACCCCCGTAGTCCGAATCGGAAAACACGGTGAGATCAAAGATATCATCCTTGGGATACCATAACCTAGTGCAAGGATTACCCCTCAAAAAGTGAAGTATACGTTTAATCGCCGCCAGATGAGTCACTCGGGGACTCCATTGGTACCTGGCACATAAACAAAAAGCAAACATAATATCACGATAAGAAGCAGTTAGATACATTAAAGAACCTATCATAGCTCTATATAGAGTAGGATCAACGGTATCCTCAAATTCTTCCGGTGACAAATTGTGACCCACAGATAGAGGTGTCGAAGGGATTTTTCCGGCATTTATCTTGAATCGGCTCAAGACATCGTTCACATATTTCGTCTGATGTATGAAATTTCAGCGTCAGACTGATGAACCTGCAACCCTAAGAAGAAATTCATCTCCCCCATCGAGCTCATTTCAAATTTCGTTTACATTGACTTACACAGCTTGTCGTTTGTAAAACCAAATATGATGTCATCGACATATATCTGGACGAGGAGCAAATCTTCTCCGACAGTCTTGTAAAATAGAGTACAATCCATAGTTCCTCGTTTAAAGCCACTATCCGTCAAATGGTCAGCAACTGTGCCGTACCAAACTCTCGAGGCTTGTTGTAGACCATAAAGAGGCTTGTTTAAACAATAAAAACAGTCAGGATAGTCCGGATCTTCAAAACCAGGAGGTTGTTTCACGAACACCTCTTCATGAAGTTCCCCGTTGAGAAACGCACTCTTGATGTCCATTTGATAAACTTTAATATTATTAAAAGCTGCACAGGAAAGAAATATTCGTATAGCCTCCAATCTTGCAACAGGAGCATATACCTCCGTGTAGTCTACGCCTTCTTACTGATGAAACTCTTGCACAACCAAACGTGCTTTATTTCCTACGATGGCCCCACGATCATCCTTCTTACTTTTAAAGACCCATTTGGTCGGAATAGGCTTCTAAATTCTATCAGGCTTATCAATTAGATCCCAAACACCCAGATGACTAAACTGTTGCAACTTCTCTATCATTTCTTCTACCAAGACGAATATTCAAGCGCCATGCGAACACTCGTCGATTCCATTTAAGAAGGAAAGCAAGTGTATTTTTCGATATTCATAATTCCCGATGAATGCAAGTCGGCATACGCACACAATACATTAGACTCGTTAGAAATAGCAATCTGATGATGTGTTTGCACACCAGCATCAAGATCACCAATGATGTTGTCATGAGGATGATACATGTGAATCCAAAATGTCGGATTCTCAGGCACAAAAACATTATCAGTTAAGTTAGTGAGATTTCCTTTAGAATCATGAGATGATTCACCAATCTCATGAACCACTAGAAATGGTATTGAAGATTAAATCAACAAAATGAATATCATCCGATGAAATAGAAAATAACAACAGACGAATCATGATAATCATCTTGTGGAATGTTATCATAATTAGAAGTTGAAGTCCTTGGTGTGGAAAACAATTGATCTTCCAAATATGCACGCACCAAGTCTTCATCAGGGAGATCAACGATAGGAGTAAATGAGTTAAATAAACTCGCATAGTCAAACATCCAATCAGGACCCTTACTGATAGGAGGTGTTGTGTAACTTTGGCAATCAACATGATACCATTCCTCAACACAACCCGAAGTGAAATTTAAAACACGTTTCTTATGCTATGCATAGCCCAAAAAATAACCTTCAATGGCCATTTGTTTGAATTTTCCCGCATCGCTTTTCAACATCGTGCAAGGACACCCGAAAGGTTCCAAAAACTTTAAATTAGGCGTTCGATTATTCAGAAGCTCGTAACTTGTCTTACCCAGCTTTTTAACCGTCAGAACACGATTGAAAGTGTAACAAGCAGTATTCACCGCCTCATTCCAAAATTGGGCAGGAAGCTTTGAATCTGCAAGCATTGTTCTAGCTGTTTCAATCAATGTTTGGTTCTTTCTTTCAGCCACACCATTCTGTTTTGGTACATAAGAAGCACTATATTCTCGATGGATTCCCTTTTGAATACAAACGAAATCCAATACAGTATTCTTGAACTCCGTACCATTGTCACTCCGAATACGTCTCACCGTATGTTTGTAAAGGGATTCGATCTTTGTGATTAGATTTTGAACAAGAACAAGTGTCTGATCTTTAGAACTCATAAATAACATCCATGAGTACCTGAATAGTCATAAGTAACAACTAGACAGTACCAATCTCCAGCAATACTCGCACGATTCACAGGACCAAACAAATCCATATGAAGTCGTTCCAGAGGAGTATCAATGGAATTAATTAACTTAGACGGGTGTGACTGCTTTTTTAGTTTACCCTTCTTGCATGCAACACAGTGATCGGTCAGTTTGAAGTGATTCAGGGAAATCCCATCCACCAATTTGCTATTCGATAGTTCATCTTTCTAACATGAATGTGACTCATACGTCTATGCCACAGAATCGAGTCTTTCTCAGTTGCTTTTGAGACAAAACAAGTTTCAACAAAAGTAGAAGTTGATACCTTAGTACTCATATGAAGTACATAAATATCATTTGACCTAGGAGATCGCATAACAAACATGTCTTAGGGAATGACATATCCTGGTTTGAGTATTATGCATTCCTTATCAGTAAATACAGTTGTATACTTCTTATCACAAATATGAGACTCGCTCAGCAAATTGTGATCCACTTTATCACAGTAGTTTACTTTCTCGAATGTAATACTACCATTCGACACATCTCCTTCTTTTGTAATTATTCCCCTAGAATTACCTCCGAAAACTACATAACCTCCTTGAATATTCTTGAAATTGGTTAATAGGTTTATGTTGTCTGTAATATGAAGAGAGAATCCATTATCCATAATCCAGTTTTCACTAGATATAGTCTTGGATAAACTCTGCAAATGAAGACAAAATGATTAGATCAAAAAGGCAGCCCAGACCTCAGTCTTGGGCACCTCTTTAATTTCACTTGAAGAGTTAATTTTGATTGAATCCAAATGCGGTTTAGCTGCTTATTAATAAGTCACAGGCCTTTTCGATATTCGTCTCAAGTATGCAGCTTGAACTACATTTGTGTTCAATTTTTACAAATTAGTTCAGTAGGAACAAATTTGGGTTTTAAATTAACATTGCTTTCATCAACATGAATCACCTTGTTTGGATTCACATTAGAAAACATGATGTGAGTCTCATCATCACAAGACATTTGTCTTTTTAGAATTTCTTTAACCAAAGGAACTGGTTTGAATTGTTCTTTGTTAAACGGATGAATATTCTATGATTTCTTCATTCCACAGTTTCTTATCACGTGACCACGTTCTCCACATAAGAAGCATGTTCTCATGTCGACAAACATACGTTGTTTTTGAACAGAAACTG
This sequence comes from Bidens hawaiensis, assembly GCF_021521415.1. Lineage (NCBI taxonomy): Eukaryota > Viridiplantae > Streptophyta > Magnoliopsida > Asterales > Asteraceae > Bidens > Bidens hawaiensis. The sequence goes on along the minus strand of NW_027495390.1, from coordinate 159,403 downwards.
GCGCAACAAAAGACTGATGAGAAACACCAGAAACATGCACTTTGTTCAAGTCATCAAACGTAACAGATTTTTTCTTCATATAAACTCAAGGTTTGAACAATTAGAGAAACTTTGTAACGTGTCAGTTTCAGTTGAGTTAACAAATTTAACTCTCTTAACATATTAATAAATGTTTGGCTTTAACCAATGGATCTGTTGTGTTTGATACTTTGGATTTAGCAAATGCATGCTCAAGATCTTGTATCTTTGAAGTTTCATTGTTAAAGACACTCACAATCAACTCAGGCTTGATCAAATTAAGTGGAATGTATTTTTCAGTGAACACTTTGCTAAGACCTTTTAACTTAAACACCCAACCAGTGTTTTCATTAAAAGGAGCTATATTGATGAAACGCATCAAATCCGCATCAGAAACGTTTTGTTTTTCTGATTTCTTAGCATTAACCTTAGATGGCTTAGTCTCTTTTATTTTAGATGTTCTTGAACCATACACGGATTTCTCTAATTCATGAGGTTCACACAAAATGTGACTCGAACTTGGAATATTCGATTCCTTGTGTATAATTTCTGGTTCAACTAAATCCTCAATAATAAATTTCTCAACAAAGACTTTGTTATTTTGAATATGTGGTTGTTGAGTTGAAGAGTTAACAGGAATTTTGAATATGTGGTGATAACGAACAAAGATCCAAGTGTAACGAATCAACACCCGAATAACTTGACGAATGATTGACGAACGTGATAACGAATGGTATAGTGTTTTGATAACGAATGATATTGGCATGATAGGTATTAGTGACGAATCGGTTGATAAATGATCGACGAATGAGCGATAACGAATGAATATTGATCACGAATTATTGATGACGAATCAGCTACAGTAGCGAATGAGATTATTATTCTGTTGTAACAACTTTGACACGTGGCACGAATTAGTTACACTGAAATAGCAAATGACCATCAGTCGCATAACGAACGAATGAGTACATCATAAGGAATGAACGTATGAATCTTCAAAATCTTCAAGTTTTGATTTCCATATCTGAAATATTCCATATCCAAACCGCGATCCAGACTAGCGCAAACTTATGTATTAACTAGCCAAATCTTAACCAAATCACACAAATAACGACTCAAAAGGCTCACATCAATCTCGCGAACAAACCCAAACACATCCGAACAATCAATTCCAACTCAAAACATGTCCGAAATCCAAATAACATCAAAACAGACACCTCTGTTTTCAAAACTCACAATCTCAATCCAAATCCATTCCTAATCACTTAATAACACAATTCAACAACCACACATACCACACTACCAATACCGAATCCAATTCCAATCAATTTATCATCTAATTAACATCTCATCATGTTAATTCAACGAAAATCAATAAAATCAACTTCGGATCTATAATTAACACTCAATTAGTGAATTAACCAATCAATTCATGATGAATTACCTTAACACATACACAATCTAACCCTGGCAGGTGTGATACCACTTGTAAAAACACGAATCTATAGAGGATTTTACGGCTGGGTTTTGGGTTGTGGTGACATGGTGGCGGTGGTCTGGCATGGTTTTATTTAGGATTGAGAGGAGATAAGGGATTATTGTAGAGAGATGCTAAAAAGGTAGAATATTTTACCTTGCTTTATTATTATTATTATTATTATTATTATTATTATTATTATTATTATTATTATTATTATAATCTACCTATTATAATAAAAGAAAATAATTGTGACACGTGTCGGTTTGTGGTTACACCTCATAACTCTTTTCCCTTCAAAACTAAGATCTTAACTGACCTTAATATAGGTCATATTCACTTTCCTTTTACATTTTTTATATTATATCTATAAATTTTTATAAAAATAATTATTTACATATTATTTTACTATATATTCTAAAATACTTGATGAAATCCAAAACAACGACAAACAATATTTGTTAAACATTGAAAACAATATAATTTTAAATGTTATCATTAACATATTTAGCTATGTATATTGTTGAAAATTATAATTGAAAACAAACTCGAGTATGCTTTCATTTTACAAGACAATCTTTTTAATCAATAAATTATAAATCTATGCTAAAAAGTTAATTTTTTTTAAATCAGTCCATTTATCTATTGTTATTATTGTAAATTCTCATATAAATTTATACATTTTAAGTATATGTTTTAAATCTATGAATTTATCTTATCGCTAATTTAGTAAACTATATATTTTTCATTTAATTTAGTATCACCAATAACTTTCTTATATAACAAATTATATCATATTTAATTTCTTGGTTTTTTTTATCAAGGATTGTTTCGGGTTTTGTAAAACTTAAATTTGTTTTTTAATGTCAAAAGTTGGTAAATAGATTGTTTGGTACAAGTTAACTACATTTTGATCAAAATTTGTTACGGGTCAAAAATGAAAATCTAAGTATTTTTAAAAGTTTGAGAATGCAATTAGATTTATTGTTAAATTTGTTAAGGGCTCAAAGTGTTGACATTAAAATGTCTAACAAATGAAAGTTAGAATTTTAAGCATAATTTTAGTTCTAAAATTTATTTTCAAATACATATTTGGAAATAATCAAAAGGCTTGGGATTTGGAAAATTGACTATTTTTCCCTCGACTATTAAAATTTAAGAAATGATAGTGAACACTTCTAACATGTCACCTCCATGCTATCAATACTTCTAACTTTTATCATATTTGAAACATTTGTGTCACCATTAAATTTTCCTTCAATGGTGATCTATACGTTGTATGAGAAACATGTCATTCAAAATTATGCTTAAATGAAGCAAAATATTCACAAAATTGAATGGGTTAACATATTATTTATTATGTTGTCATTATTACAAAGTCGAGAAGCCCCTGAAAACTATCAAAATCTTTTTCATTGTGTAGCTTAGAAAAACATAGTTCTTAAAGAACATCCGTCATTATAATTTATGTTCTCCTTTCCATCAATGGGTTGTAAATTGATAAATATATCAATAAAGGTAACGCTCCTTCGCGTTTTAGGCTTAGTGGTCAAAACTACTATTGTATGAGAAGCCTACTTCCCGAATTCTTTCAGTTATACATATATGATCATGACAATGAAAGTTTTAATAGAAATAGCGTTCTCGGGCACATTTGCATGTGCATTTTTTTTATTAAGTTAAAAAAAGTATTTTGTGATATAAATAAAACTAATTTATGTTCACATAGTATAGATATAAACATAGATGTAATACATTTTTTATTATACGATATGTAATTATTTGCTTTATTTGTAACTTTATAATTTGGATAATCTCGTATGTTACATGGGCTCTAAAACTAATTATTATTAGAGCATCCACCATCCACAATGGTGGATGAGTAAAAAAAAACCTAAACACGACACATTAGCTGTCACATCAGATTTTCACTCATACACTTTCAAACACTTCTTATTTTTCCTCCAACACCTCATCCGCTTTTAAACACCCCTATATTCCACATAATCATCTACTTCTATATTTTATTTCTATAAACTCAAATACTTTTAGAAACTAAAATACTTTTATAGGTATCTTATTTTTTTATTTTATATTATTTAAAAATAAAATAAGTTCTAGTAAATAGATTTAAATTAAAAATAATAAAAGTCATATAAATAAAAATTATATAAACAATAAATAAAACAACCATAAACAAACACACACAAAAATTATTAAAAGTTTTTAAAATTACATGAACAATAATATTTTTTTATTTAAAAAATTTACCATTTTAAGTAAAAAAAATAATTACTTTTTAATTCAAAAAGAAAGATAATTAAAGTGAGGGGTTGAAGTTGGTTTCAAAATTTAATTAAAATTAATTATCTTTGGCTCACTTATCATGTTTACTTCTATTCATTTTTGTGGATACGCTCTAAACTGAACATCACTTCCAATGTGCATTTATCTAGTTCAGAATTCTGAATAATACCACTAAGAACTAAACATCACATTGGAGATGTTCTTATAAAATGGCGTAATGGTAATTTCATTTTACTCTTTAATGGCATGATGGTGGCTTCACTAAGTCAATGGATGGTCAACTAACGGCAGGGCCCATCTGAGCCCGCCGGGAAACTACAATGGTAAAATACGCGCATTTTAGGAATCAATGAGTGTCTCTCACCCATATTACATAGGGGCAAATCACAATTATCCCTTAAATTAAAAAAAGGAAGGGAAAAAATGATGAAAAGGCTATATAGTAAGGTTTGAACTTCTGACCTATAAGTTATAAAACAAAGGAGTTACCATCACACCAAGTTAACGTTGTAAGTATGGGTTGCATCTACTAGTTATTATTAATTATTATGGGGTCTAAAAAAATTTAAGAGAAAATTCCCTGAATAGCCCTTTTTAAGAGAGAGAATGTGTGTTTTATCCTTAAATCTAATATTCCCAAAATAGCCCACAAAATTTGGACTAAGGCGACACATTGGGAAAATATCCGATCAGATTTCTAAAGAAATAGAATTTTGACATGTGTAAAGATTTCTGAAAACCCGACCAAAATTTTGAACATATTAAGGTACCCGTCCATATTTTTTCACCAAATCTTTTCTCAAAACCTGTCTTGTTAGACGGTTTTTTGATGTTTTCTACTTGATCCCTACAAATTCTAAAAATATGGAAAAATGTGCATTTAAATCCCGTCTTCCAAGATGCAATTGAGATGAATTTGTATCATGGAGACGATATTTTGGTTTTGTTCTTATAAGTTGAAATCTCGTTCACACGGACATGATTTATGTTAATTCCGTCCACACCGACATGTTCGTCCATTGAATATAACTTTCATTATTTTTCATGTTTGTATATAATTTCCTTCATCTTCTTCCTCCTTCATTCATTCATCCATTGATGAACTCCAATTATCTACTTGATAATTTCCATGTTAGGTGCTTCAAATTGATTCTTTTAGTACAAACATCTTTACAAAGCTTCATCCAAGTTGGTCATTTTAGGTGCTTCAAATTCTCTAATCTTGTTTTCACACATCTTCTGAGTAAACTTCCATCGAAATTCCAATGCCACTTCACTTGCCACCTTCGGTTTATCTTCATTCTCATTGAACAATGGACGAAGATGAAGGTTTATCAATGGATGAAGGAGAAAGAAGATAAAGGAAATTATATACAAACATGAAAAATAATGAAAATTATATTCAATGGACGAACATGTCGGTGTGTACAGGATTAATTTAAATCTTGCCAGTGTGGACGGATTAAAAATTAATCTTGTCGGTGTGGACAAGATTTCAGCTCATAGGAACAAAACCAAAATATCATCTCCTTGGTACAAATTCATCTCAAATTCGTCTTGGAAGACGGAATTTAAAGGCACATTTTTCATGTTTTTAGAATTTGTAGGGATCAGGTAGGAAGCATTAAAAAAATCGTCTGACAAGACTGCTTTTGAGAAGAAGATTTAGTGAGAAAATATGGACGGATCCCTCAATATGTTCCAAAAATTTGGTCGGATTTTTAGAAATCTTTACACGTGTCAAAATACTATTGGTTTAAAAATATGGTCGGATCTTCTCCCAATGTGTCGCTTCAGTCCTAATTTTGTGGGCTATTTTGGGAATATAGGAGGATTTAGGGCTAAAACACACTTTCTTTCTCTTAAAATGGGCTATTTAGGGAATTTTCCCAAAATTTACTATATCGCCTCTAACGAATTTTTAAAAAACATTGGGTCCGGGGACCCGATGTATATCAAGTTGGTCTGCCCCTGGAGAACACCCCCGGGGGCGCCTTGGAGGGTTTGGATGTGGGGTCGTTTCCCACACAACGTTGGTGCTGAAGGAGTTTGATTGGTTGGGTAATAATTGGGTGCGGAACGATAGGTGGATGTATTTTTATGTTTTATTTTTAATAAAACAATATAATAAAATAATAACATGTAATAATTAAAAGAGATGTTATCCACTATACACATTTTGTGTATAATATTCTTATAGTAACATGACGCACAACACCCTATATTAATGTTATCCACTACACACATTACAAGTATACATCTTCCAACTGTTTCCAACACGTTATATGTTTACCTACGCAGCAAGAGTTGTCATTTCATGTCTGAGCGACAAGGTAACTTAAGAGAATTTATGTTTTACATCTAGAGATTGACATCAGTTAGAAAAAGTTAGCTCAAACATATTTTTAAGTAAAGTTAAAAGTTATTGTTAATTAAATAGGTTAAGTTCCTGATATGCCCTTATATTATAAATGATTAGGTTATGAACTTTCTTGAAACATCAAAAAGTGACGTGACGGGAAATTCTTAAAATCTAAGAAAACACCATGCCCATGATATAACATTGTTTTCCAAAGGTCATTGTCAAATTGGCCTTTTTTTTCTTGAATATACGAGACTACCATGCCTATAGTATAATATATGGTGCTATAAGCATCATATATGTCCTGGACGTGTGATATCGGTTTTCAATCGTAACTTTTTGAGTTTGTTGATACTTTTCAACAGTAAGGGTTTGGCTAGCTTGAAAACAACTCATCTGGATCTTTAAGGCTTGATTTTGTGATTACATGTATTTGTACATAAACACTAAATCCTATGATTGTGATTACAGTTAGGGTTTGGTTTGCTGGATATGCTTTGTGTTTGGTAACTAGGGACTTCGATTAGACATAGTTGATTGTTGCCAAAGTTGTTTCAAGACTTTAAACATCATTTCCAAAAATATACAAATTCAACCAGACTAACATACCTATGCTTTGTCCAAGTTGGATATACATATGCAACCAGACTAACACACCAGCCTTGGCTTCTGAAAATGCGACCACATTCCGATTTTTTACACCAGCAGGATCCATATATAGCTCGGTCAGGCTAAGATGTTCTTGCAGGAATTTCAGTTTCACACATCATAAAGAGAGGATATTCAACTGCATGGTTAGAGAGTTTAATTATAATAACATGGAATAGATCGAGCCATCTGTGTTTTTGCAATGGGATTTGCAAGTAGCTTATATAGAGATGCCAAATTGCCAAGTATTTCTAGAGGTTTTTCTGTGACTACTTGTACTTATTGTTAGCTAGCTACCCACTCGAACTCAAGGAATCTCTTACAAAGTTGTTTTTTTAAGTTCGTAAGAGCAGCAAGCGAACTCAATATGCTCACTAATGTGGGCTTGCCATGTTTGCTGGTGTGGAAAACGGACTCCAAGGTGTTTGCTTGTGTGGCTAGTAAACTGTAAAGTCATGGATAAATCTCATGGATCAAAATTTCTCTAAGAAGGAGTTAACTCTTTTGACTAGCGAACTTGGAGAAATTTTTAAATGTTCGAGTTCGTACTTGTGTCAAGCAAACTCAATCAAACATTGTGATGCTTTGCATAAGTACAAGAGGTCCTAAAAGACTTCCAAAAGTACTTTGAACATTTATGAACCAATTCTAAATAAAAAAAACTGGAGTTTTTGCAATGGATCTAGAAGGATGACGTGGTGTTGTATAGGACTCTTCTCCAATGAATGCATTCGGTTTGTGTGACCGGTTCACCATATTATTGTTTAGCAAGGATAATAGAAATGATGGGTGATTCACATATAGTTATCCAACCGATATGATAATATTACAATTTTATTTATCAAATCCTGTCCAAGGAGAACCTCAAAAGGACTAACAATATGCAGTTTATTAAGGTTAACTAAGACAATCAACTTGAGGAGCCCTAGAATCGAAATTAACCCGTTGTACGACCACCCATGACCCATAGATCCATCCCCTTCATCAGCAATTTGCACGTACCCAACTTCACAAACTATCCATTTCATATTTAATTCTCATTGGAAGTATGATGTCATACCTAGAGTATTACCAGTCTATATTATGGTTTTCTTTTTCAGTTTTTACCAATCAAGATATTATTTATGTGAAATAGCAAAGTAAAATTAATTAGTTATGTCATCGTAAAGAAATTATAAAAGCTACAGTAGATTGTATTGTTTATTAAGCAAAAGTGCAAAACAGTTAGGTCATCGTAAAGAGCTTTAGTGAATTCTTAGCAGTTAAATATTAATTAAGCAAAATAGAATCAATACATTTTCCTAACACACTACTAACATTACCAAACAAATAAACAGGTCGAATATCCTTCAATGAAAATAGCTACGATCAGCATCCGTCGATGATACCTGGCGGAAATATGGCGTGGGAACCTTCGGCATGGAAACAAATTACTTAGGAATGTTTCTAATCAATTTACACATTTGTATCTGACAAAATTTTTTATAGATACACGTTTTAGGTATTCATTTATTTTTTAATAATAAGTTAAAAAATATATTTGTTTCACTAAACAGTAATTTATTTTTTAAACATAAATTAATAAGCAGCTATTTTGATGCGGTTGGGACAGTTCTACCATTTCCATCTTTTTTTTTCGTAGCATTACCGTAATTTTGGTTTCTGAAAGTTGTTATTTCCGTCCAACTCATTAACCCCATGGTTAGACGCCGATAAATCGCTAGACCATTCCCCACATATTAATGGGCTAATCAGCCAATGGCCAAATCCTACCATAATCAGGATTAATCAAACTTAGTAGACGTTTTCTGGCGAGGTTCTAGCCAAAATTGGGGGTAACGAGATTCCTGCCAAAATCATTGGTTTCCAATGAGATTCTAGCAAGTTTTCAGCCAAAATGTATATTTGTATATATAAATATGAAAATTAAATACAAAAAAGTGAGTGTCTACATATTAACTGAAAAATGATACATTACAGTTGTATCCACTTGAACCCGGTTAATCCTGATTAATCACCAGTCTCACCCCATCTTCAACCACTGCCCTCAGATTTGTGTACTGATGAATTTCCAATGAGTAAGGTGTCTGATTTTAGCAATTTGTGTGAAATTGAATTTTAAAATACGAATAATAGGTGAACAGGTATTGAGAATATGAGTGTGGACGATTGGTGATGGTGGAAGTGGCCGGGGTTCCTTCTGCTGAAGTTGAGATTTCTATGGTCTAGGGTTGATTGTTTAATGATGTGAGTAGGAAATGTGTTCATCTGCTCCTTCAAGAAGAGCAGTGAGTCATACCTGATTTTGAAAATGAAATGTCTAGTAAGGCTCGGGATATCAAAGGTAATGGATACAAAACTGAGCGCTGAAAGGGGTAAAATCAAAATTAGCCCATCTAATAAAAAACTGATGGCTGTGAAAGCAAAAGAAAATGAGATATATCTAATTACCAGAAAGGACCTTCAATTTATTGAAAATCTGAAGCATGTGTTTAGTTCCTCTATTAATCGATCAGGATAAGGGTAAAAAAGTGGAAGCAGGTAAAGTTTCTTATGCTGATGCTACGACTTGGAAAAACTCAATCGGTGATTGAATATATTAATTCCTCCTAAAGTTTTAGTAAATGGAGGAAAGATTGTTGCGGTTTCCCCTCCTGGCTAAGGAGAATTTTAAAACATACAAGTATGGTTATATTTTGTCTTAGGGATGGTTAGATTCATTATAGTGAAAAAAAATGTTAAACAAGTATATGTGGTATTGAAGAAGTGTCCACAAACAACAATGGTATATTCTTCTTTAAATTTAACAATGTTGTGGGTATGAATAATGTTGTAGCTGCGCCTGCTGGTCCTTTGCTTTATGCCTAAAGAAGCGGGAGATTGGTAGTATTTGTTTTGAAAATGTGGATCTTCCTACTTTACCAATTTGGGTTACTAGTTTGAGCTCGTCTGTTTTGGCTTTAACAAAATTCCGCCATCCTTACAAAAATTCTTAAAATAAGTTAATATTTTATCCATACTATTATCAATGTAAATCTTCATTAAATATGTGATATGAAATATTTCATTTACTTATTTGATGATTGATGACGTAGGTGGTAACACCACAAAAGGCTAAAGCCTAAAAGCCCGAACAAACAATAGCCCTTAATGCATTCAATGCTTAAATTAACGGATGGACGCTTCAATTAGTCAAACGACACCCTTCATGAGTGAGAGCAACGGCTCACGCTCGTAAACTAATTGAATTGCCGCCATCTGTGGTGAAAAGGAGGTCTCCTTATTGTCCGGCGGACGACAACCTTCCTTTTTTCAAAAGGAAATCTCTACAATTGAATGCAGCTATTTATTTCATCAAGAAAATGTGCTTTTCCTATAAATTGATGTTGTTATGATTAGGGTTGTAAACGAATCATACCGAGCATGAGTTCAATATTTTCAAAAGGCCAACTTTTTTCATAAAACTGCGTTTAGGATTTATATTATTTTACACTTACGATTAGTAAAGGGTGAATCGTTTATAACAATGACATATTTATAATTGTATGAGTCGTAATAGCTATAATTACATCCCACGTGAAAGCCTATTAGCTAATTCTGTGCGTGTTAGGATTGTAAACAATATATATATATATATATATATATATATATATATATATATATATATATATATATATATATATATATAAAGGATCCAATACAATAATCCCTAATCGTACATTACGTACGCGACTCGCATCCCCGTCGATTTCGAATAACACGCGGTGGCAATATTGTAATTTTCATCAAATCGTTGCTCTCATCGATTTCGTCCACCTTCAACATGACCGTTCAGCAATCCGTCACCATCCAACGATACTATCCACCGTCCACCATCCAATGATTCCGTCCACCGTACACCATCTTCCTCCGTCACGACCTGTTGATAAAAGTGACCAGTTGAAATTGAAATTGTTGAACTAATTGACCAATTAAACTTTGAAATTTGTCCCATTAATCATCAATTTGAAGTTTCAATTGATCAATTTTGAGTTTTGAGTTATGGGTTTTAACTGAACGTTTAAAGTTTTAAGCGCCATTTGCGAACTCACAGTTGTAGACGTTCATATTTTGTTCATATGATCGAATCGATGATCAAATTGATGGTCGATTGATAATTGTTTGATAATTACGAGATTATATTAAGTGAATTGGGTGTTCAATTTCATGTTACAGATGTTTAATTTTTTTGTTAGTTTAGAAGTTCTGATAAAGTTTAGAAGTTCTGTTTAGAAGTTCAGAACTTCTAAACTTTTTTGAACACCCAGAACTTCTTAGAACTTCTAAACTTTATCAGAACTTCTAAACTTTTTTTAACAACCTGAACTTCTTAGAAAGTGTTAGAACGTTTAAAGATGTTCATTGTTTTGTGAACACCCAGGACTTCATTGAACGTATTAGAACGTTTAAAGATACTCTTTTTTGGTCAGAACGTTTAAAAGTCTTCAGTTTTGTTTCATAACGTTTAAACATAATATTTTGAACCCTCTTTATCAAAACTTCTAAACTTTTTTTAACAACCTGAACTTCTTAGAAAGTATTAGAACGTTTAAAGATGTTCATTGTTTTTTGAACACACAGAACTTCATTGAACGTATTAGAACGTTTAAAGATGCTCTTTTTTGGTCAGAACATTTAAAGGTCTTCAGTTTTGTTTCAGAACGTTTAAACATAATATTTTGAACCCTAATCAGAGCTCGATTGAATGCGTTATTTCTGCAATTCCATAATCGATTGATGATTCTAAAGCCTCTTACACATCAATTCAATTGATTAAATCATCAATTATGGTGTTTATTTTGGTCATAACGTTTAAACTTTGAGCAGAACGTTTAAACATAAACCCTAATCATAGCTCAATTAAGTGTGTTAATTTGTATTTTCATAATCGATTGATGATTCTAAAGCCACTTACACATCAATTTGATTGATTAAATCATCAATTTTTGATCAATTGAAGATTTTTAATGTTCAGGGACGTTCTATTTCAATTTTGGTTTTTGACTTTAGAAATTTCATACTTTAAGCTGTGATTAAAGTTTAGAAATTGGATTAGATTGAGCGACAAGTTCCGAATTTGGATCAGAGTTGATTTGTAATCGACGAATTTTGATCGCGAACTATTGTTGGGTTATTTACGAAATTGCCACCGCGCGTTTTTTAATCAAAAGCTCTGGAATGTCGCGTACCTAATGTATGATAGGCCATTATTGTACGTTAACCCACCCCTATATATATATATATATATATATATATACATATATATATATATATATATATATATATATATATAGGGTAAGGATCCTAAGAGAACCCTTTGCAAATTGAAAACTTTGAGAACCATTTTGGATAACTAAAAACACCTATTAAAAATATTTAAAAAAATCATAAAACAAAAAATAAATAAAATTTTAAAAAAGTAAAAAAAAAACCAAAATTCTTATATTTAATTCCGGTTTCATTAAAAAAAACAAAACAAATAAAAAAAACATCGTATTATACACATATGTACAGTATTATTTATCTTAAATTATACACATGTGTATAAAAAATCATATAAATGTACATATATGTACATATTATACATATGTGTATATAATTTGCTAAACCGAGTTTTTTTAATGAAACCGGGATGTTTAAATAAGAATTTTGGTTTTTTTACTTTTTTCATTTTTGTGTTTTTTTTATTTTATGATTTTTTTTTATTTTTAAGTTTTTTGTGGTTCAAAATGGTTCTTATAGTTATCAATTTAAAAAAAGGTCTTTCATGATCTTGATCTTATATATATATATATATATATATAGTAGTTTCCTAAGAAGACTAAGAATAAATTATATTCATTGGATCATGTTAATCAATGGTTGAATCATATGTGTGTGTGTGTATATATATATATGATTGATTTCTTTTGAGAACCACTTTGAGTTTTAAGAACTCGAAAGAACTCAACGTAACAATTTTTTTTTCCGAATTTTTTTACACATGTGTAATACGTAAGTGTAAGTGATGTACAAAAAATTACGGTATTTTTTTACACACCGAATCGACTTTTTACACATGTGTAACTAACGTTTAAACTTGTGTAATTATTAAAAATATTTATTCTCTCTCCTGCTTCATTTTTTAATTACATTTAATCTCAGCCACATGTTTCATATCATTTAATTAAATGTGTGGTACAAAATTGAGTTTTTAAAGTTATTAAAACTCACAATGGTTCTCAAACTAACCCTCCCCTATATATATAAATATATATATATATATATATATTAAAAAGCTCTGAATTATCGTTCGCTTTAGGACCCTTAAATGGTTATGCCGTCTCTGCCCAACTCAAACTGACCCGGAAATGTTAACATTGGTACTATGAAACTTGAGTGTCTAAAAATAGTGGACATGTTAGAAAAAAATTCTGAATTCGTGATTAAGAATGGTGACGACGCAACTATAGATATTATAATGAAATGTTATTTTAGTGGAAAATATTCCCTTACATATTTTGATAAACTTAATTTTCTTACTATTTGTATTAAAAGATCTGCAAAAATGAGAGGACTTTCACATGCATGCAATAAAGACCCAAGTTGAAGATTTTTGAAAAACATTCAATTCCATCCTTTCTGCCCACACATTTAATCATACTCTTCACTGTCTTTGCCATTTCCCATTTTGTTTATAATAAATATAAATTCACACATAAAATAAATGGATACCCAAAAACAAATTAATACATTTATACCGGTCATCTTTCTCCGGTGTATTAAATTGATTCATGTGTTCATTTTTTATTAACTAGAAATTACAGTTTAGACCCTCCTTTGTGGTCCCCGAGTGAAGCCGCTAACGGTCTAGCACGAGCCACGTAGGCTTCACACACCGCAACATCGCGGTGCAACCACCCTCGCGAGTGAGCGGCCGCAAGCCGGCTCGCCTGGGCTGAATTGGAACGTTGGTGCTTGGATTTCGTGTTTTGACCTGAAAGTTTAAAAAAAAAGACTTTTTTCTTTTGTTTCTATCTTTTACCTACATAAACCTGCCATTAACTTTAAAAAATTATCAACACTCTCTATACTACTTAATTTTTTTTTACCATATTACTCATTTACCTTTTAAAAAAATACGGATTAGTGGGGAGGGTGTTACTGACCGGAAATGCCTTTTGGTGAACACGACGACAACGTGTTTGGCACCACAGAGATGGAGCATAACATGAGTAAAATTCCACAACTGTCTCCCGACTTTTTTGTTCTGGAGACACAAGAGGTTCGTAAAGAGGCCGCCAAGGGCAAATTAACAAGCCCAAAAAGAAGAACCAAAGAGGAGCGGGAGGCTCGAGCCAAACGACCGAGGAGGTCGTTTCAAAAAGAAAAAAACAACTCCTGGGTCAAAAGACGAGAAAAAGGCTGTGTGTCGCACTTGGGTTGAAATATCTAAAGATCGACATGTCGGTATTTTATTTAACCTTTTTTTGGTTTCATGTAAAATTTTAAAAAATATGTTTTGAATATTTGTTAATCTTTATTTAATTGTAGCGCATTATTAAAAGTATCATATATTTTGGGCAAAGTGCGAGAATTGTTCTAAACGATGGTGCGAAGTAGGGACCGTATCGAAAATATGATATCGTGAAGATGGTCCGAAGCTCGCAAAGTTGTTGGACTTTTAACAAATTTACATAACATAAACATAAACAGTCGTCGAATGCGAGCGAGCGAGAGGGATGATATTCAAGTCTACAGATTCAAATGCGACGAATAGAAGGCAAAGTGTTCAACAAATACGGGCACGGTGAAAACGTGGGACAAATACTACATATGACAAATACTCAAGTCGTGCTCGAAATGGGTCGAGTTAGTTGAACCGGGCCATGATGGTGGCTCAATGTCAAAGTGTACAAAAACTACTTCGTCCGGTACGCATGTCTCATCTAGTAGCACCGATGCTTATGTAGGGTTCGACCTAAACGTGGATGGTCAAGAAGATCAACAAGTCCTACGTCATCCAACAGGAAGGGACATGGGGGAAAATATCAACCACAAGTACCGAGGTTGATCCAGAATTTGTCAAAGATGTCCACAAAATATCCAGTTGTATCGAGGTGGTCGCTAGGGCGAAGGTTTCAAAAGAAATGTTTGGGAAGTTAAACTATCGAGGTGGTCGCTAGGGCAAAGGTTTCAAAAGAAATGTTTGGGAAGTTAAACTTACTTACTAAGGACTTTAGCAACCTCGATCCCATGCGCTACGAGGTATTCTAACAAGAACAAACGCTTCTTCTTGAGGAAATCAAAGCAGATCAAGAACGAATTAGGTGAAGTTGCATTAGACTTAATGCAACATTTTTGCTAGATAACGCAACTATTTATTTCAAGTGCAACCCTTTAAAAATGTTGTATCTATACTATATAATAAATAAAGGTTTTTAATATCACATAGCATCACATAAGATAGTTTCTTACAAAATTTTCCCACATCTCTCTCTCATTAAATACATTTCCTTTTTTATTAATAGTTTTATATTTAACTTCTTTTTCCTTATTATCAATTATTTTCTCTTTTTAATAATTATTTTTTTAATTTAAAATTTTAATACAAACATAGATATATTATTTAGTTTTATATAAATATGTTGTATTCCTTATTAATATTAAGTCTTTACAAGTAACAACTTTTCACGTTGATTTAGATAAAATAATTAATTTCAAATAAAACTTTATGTTTGTTTTACAATAAAGATTAATAAAAGTTAAAGTCAATCACCATAGATGGTTTGATTTGTTTTTGAGACAACTTGTGTTAACGCATGGTAAGTGATATGTTTCATTGTCTAAAGTTGAAATAAAAAACAAAACGAAACTACTAATTTTGATAGGTAGGTTAAAATTACAAATATTGTATACAAAAAAATATTTTGAGATTTATGAATTTTCAACAACTTTTTATTTTCGTACTGTGTAATACGTAATTTATTCTACCATATATTATATCTTTATATCATTTGAACATATTTACATTGTGTTATTATCTAAACAAATTTATTTATTCTAACTCGTGTTCTACACGGGTCTTAATGCCATATGTCATTACACATGAGTGATCCTTACAAAATTTTCCCATTTCTCTCATGTAAAATATATATTTCTTTTTCTTATTAATAGTTTTATATTTTATTCTTTTTTTTTCCTTTCAATCTATTATTATTGAGTGAACTGCGGTTTTCGTCCCTATGGCTTGTCGAAATCTGCATTTTTAGTACAATAGTTTTCCCTCATCTCTCTCATATTAACTATGTTGATCCTTATAAAATGTTCCCTCATCTCTCTCATATTAACTACATTTCCCTTTTTAATATTTCATTTTCAATTTTTAATAATTCCATTCTATTTTAAAAGAATTAATACCATCATAAATATGTTAATTTGTTTAATATAAAATGTATTGCATTAGTTATTAATATTAGATTTTTATAAGTAACCAATATGAAACGTGTGCGTTTCTTTAACCAATTAAAGTATCACACATTGTTCATGTCAAAATAATTTAAGATTAGAATGATCTTTGGTCCACGAGTTGGTTTAAAAAAATTTGTCATTTACAACTTCTTTCTTTTTAAATAACAAAGAAATAATTTATGATTTAAGAATTTTCTAACAACTTTTTATTTCCAAGTTGTGTAATATGTAATTTTTTTACTGTATAATATATCTTTATATACGTGATATATATTTATTTGTATTTCACATTATGTTATTATTTAAAAAAATTACTTATTCTAACTCGTGTGCTACACGGGTAACTAACCTAGTTTGAAATAAACAGTTGCGTTATCTAACAAAAATGTCGCACTAGATCTAATGCAACTTCACCTAATGCAGTTTTTTTTTGTGAAATAAATGTTGTCTTAAGCCAATTTTTTTGTAGGTCGGAGATACGGAATAAATTTGTATTTTTTTATTAAATTTGTATGTTTTATATATTTTTAGGATGATTATTTTTTTTAATTTGTATTTTTTTTATGTTTTTAGGATGTTTAATGTTTTTTATTATTATATGAATTAGTTTTTTTGTTATATTAAATAAAAATAAGATAATTCGCTGAAGCCACCGTTCGCCTGAACTACAACAGGCTCAGGCGGCTTCAGGGATGACTTCAACAAGTGTTTAGTCAACATTCAATCATCACTGCATGACACAATATTATTGGATGAATTTTGAGTCTGACTTCAACGATAACAAATAATCTTACATTTAATAAATTTCATATTTAGATTTGATTATTTTGTAGTTGGTCTTCATATACTTCTAGTTCTAAAGGAAGCAGTACCTACCATTTCGAAGAAAATTAAAACCGAAACAAATATTAAATTACGACTCGATGGTCTTCGTCAAATCCCTTAACGCATTATCCCAACGAATGGTGAACATATATAGTATAATAAGTGACAGATCTAGAACAAAATGTCAGGGATAACGTTTAGATTTTTTTACCGTGTTTCATAATATATAAACCAATGTTGCAAAAGTCATTAGACGGATACTAGGCGACCGATTGGGTAATTGTTTTACTCGGAGTAATCGGGGAGAAATACATTTTTAAATATAAAATTATTTTAAAAGTTGTAAATCATTAATTAAAAAGATAATATTCTTTTCTTTAATATTACAAAAATACGAATTATGTTTTATTTTTTTAAGTCAAAATCCTCGTCCTTGACCGTCTAGATGTGATTCTGACAGAGATTGACCAACTTTGATCGACTTTTAGTAACTAGACAAAGTTAAATAAACTCGCCTCGACACCATATCTTTTAGCGAGTGCTCAACCTTGTAGACCTACGTTTACAACATTAATATAAACTAAACAAAAATAGAAACACAATAATAAATACATTTAAACACATGGGATGTAGATCTATCCTCTTCGGTTTTTTAAACTTGAAATTGAGGCATTACATCCTCTTCTTTTACTTTATCAAATGTTTCTCTTTCGACCACTCAAATTAAAGTATTGTTTAAATACTCATCACCCATTCGATTGCACAAATCTGTCTTGATGAGCTTTATTTTAGAAAAGCCTCTCTTCCACCTTGATTACCAACACTTTCATTAAACAAGTAACAACATAAGCAAGTTTAGTGTTATACTCCAACCAGTCAATCATATTTATTAAACCATTTTACATTAAAACGTCTCCAGCCATTAGAATAGTTTGTCCAATTAAAGTCATGGCCTCGTGGTTGAAAAACCATTTTAACTTGATACACTCTTTTTATGTCATCTATTTGATTAAAATGATAACTAGTAATTGGTGGTCTATCAGAAATATCCGAAGGAAGATCATTCAAATCGATTGTTGAACGTACTGAATGGCTTGAAGCAGAAGGAATATTTGGACCAATATTATTATTTTCTTGCATATCACTACTTGAACTTGGACCGATATCTTCATTTTCTTACATATCATCAATACTATCTGAACTTGGAGTATGAATATTTAGACTTGGTGTTTGACCGATATCATCATTTTATTTTCTTTTTCGTTTAAAAAGATTGTTAATAAGACTTTGTTTGCTCATCTTCCAAGTTCCGTAAACAATATTTAAACCATTAACCGAAATTCAATTTCAATTTACACATAAAGCATAAATCCCTAATCAATTTCAATTTACACATAAATCCTACATCGCTAATAAATTCCAATTTTCAATTTATATTATCCAAAAATCCAATAAACAATAATCAATCATTCAATTGTCAATAAACAATTCCAAATAAAAATTGAATTTCTATAAACAATTATAAATTTAGTTATAAGTAAGAATACCCGAATTGAGCATTGAGCAGAGTCGAACTGTGGTGGTGACCGGAGTTCTGATAACCGAAAATGCTGTTGTTGTTGATTGTTTTAATAAGTAATGAGTTTTGTTTTTAAAGGGTTATTGGATTTTATTTGGGCTTTAGTTATGTTGAACTTTTAAATTGGTTGGGCTTAAAACACAAAGGGGTAACGTTATTATTTTTCAGGGGTAGCGAAACTAAAAAATGACCAAATATATTTTTTACACTATCGACGAAAAGTTGAGGGTAGCAGAGGCTACCCCTGCTAATACTCTATGTCCGTCCCTAACTATGATTAAGATTAGGGATGATACAGCTAGGCTATGTCGGGATCATGTGAGGATCCTTAATGAGAATCATGAGAGCACCTTTATGGATGTGGCATCCTTCAAGGACACCCAATTATGGTTTCTCTATTGCTCCGTTGTTTTGAATGTTTTTGATTGTCCTTGCCCATGTATATAAAAGTGAAAGCCAATTAAATATGTAAGGACGTGTCAATCCTGAGATAATTGAATGAACAAATGCATTGCGCTAGTTTCATAAGTAGCATTATCCCATTGATCAATCTGATGACAGATATGACGTGACAACATGATTGTAATATGTCAAGTGTTAGCCTACGTGATTTGCATGCTAAATAATGTAACTTCGTATTAAGTATGTTATTAGACACCACGTAAATATGCAATTAGACAAATGTTAAAGGCAACTTTATGTTAATATGAGCTAGGTTTATAACCAGTCTCTTGTACAAATTGTAATTAACAATTATCCATACAACATACATTTACATCGTCTTTACACACACTTAAGAGCTTACATGGGTTCTAACCTCATCTCTTGGATCGCACGAAAGTGTAAAATATTGTTTCCATATCTTCTACATAAACCGAATACAAAGCTCTTGGTGATACCGTGATAAATTTAAACCGGCGAGAAGCGGTTTTGAAAGAATTGTGGGCACATATAACAAATGCATCCAACTCTCTAGTTTGATAACCTTGTTACTACTTATCTTGCTGTAAATCTGGTTTTTTATGCAAAAACAAAATACATTGATGTTGATTATCACTGTGTTCAAGAACATGTTGCAAAAGGAAATTACAAGTACGATTTATAAAAACGGAAGGTCAAGTTATAGACAATTTTACAAAGCTCTTACCAACACATAAATTCATAGCTTTACGCTCTAAGCTACAGGTCATTCCCCGGCCTTAGCTTGCAAGAGAATATCAGACATGGGTAGCTTTATCTAAATATGGGCTAGGTATTTAACCCATTCTCTTATACAAACCCTAATTAACAATTATCAATACAACATGCATTTACACCTTATTTACACACACTTAAGAGTTTAACTTTTGTTAAAAGACACTCTTTGAATTACATGTATCATATTAAAATTACAAACTCATATCTTTCTCTCGAAATATATAGTAGTATTCGGTAAATCTAGAAGCCAACAGTCCTCACATGGGTTCGGTATTAGAATTAACCCCTACAGTCCTATTAGTATTAATCATAGTATCTTATTTCAACCTCTTCAGATTTGACACTTTTACATGATCAAGATCATTCCCCAAAGTTAATTTGTATGAACATTCCGCACAAGAAATTTTGCATGATTACAACAAGATATGATCAGAAAGCTACAAATCCTAGAACCCAAAACTCACATTCTAAAGAAAATACAGAAGATCGATGGTTTGTTTAAAGTTAGCACGCTTGGGTAAATTTACATTCACATGCCAAATTGCCAACTTGAGACAAATTGAGTTCTACATCTCTAATGTCAAATAATTAAGTTGACCCTCCAAAAAAAATTACAAAGATAACAAGATTGACTAATATACCTTCTAATGGCAAATCAATCATCAAAGATGGTATTTCCATCAAAGGGAAATTTACATAGATCTTCTTTTCCTTGATCAACTACAACCTCAGATGTTTGATCAAGCAACCAGTTTTCAAACATCGAAAATTGCAGCGTTTCCTTGCTTTCCCCTTGAAAAATACTTCCCTCAGGAGACGCGCTTGTTCGCAAAAAATCAGAATTATTTGGAGATGGAAAAGATGGATGAAACCCAAAAAGGGATTCAAATGTTTCAGATAGATTAGTTCCAGAATATGTCTTACTTTCACTGCTAAAAGTATTCACTTCATCACTCGTCTCATTAGTGCTTGAATTCGAGCATGTTTTGTTATTATTAGATGAATTTTTCATAAACCCTTTAAGCAATTTGGCTATGTTATCAGTGCTAGAAGGGTAAATAGGTTGTTGTGTGCATGATTTTATAGTTTGTGGTACCAAAATGGACTTATGATCGATAGATAAAACATCATTTAGAGCTTGTTTCGCCATTTGAATATCGGTTTGAAGCCTCTTCTCCCACTGACCTCTGGAGACACTGTGTGAAGAAGAGGATGATGTTGTTGGACACATGATGAATCGATCTTTATTATTGTGATTTAGATCTTGATCCTCAAATCCCGTTTGAAGCTTTTTGATCAACTTCTTTTTCAAATGTGTGTTCCAGTGGTTCTTGATGTCATTATCTGTTCTTTCAGTAAGATATGAAGCAATAGCTGCCCATCTACAACCACACAAATGCACTTCCCTATTATTCTTGGACCAAAATAATCAAAACTTTACTACTTATAGATTTCTTGTTACTATTGATCAAAAGAACAGTAAAAACCCTAATTATATTAACTTGTCAACAAAAATCTTACTTGTTGCCTAGAAGACTTTGAAGCTGAATTATCATTTTCTCTTCATCAACAGTGAAATCTCCCCTTCTGATTCCAGGCCTAAGATAATTCGCCCATCTTAATCTACAACTCTTGCTGCATCTTAGAAGTCCTATAATCAATACAAAATAATCAAATTAGTGTCACACCCATTTATTGTTATAGGGATATATAATATATTAGTTAGGTTCTACAAGAAATAATATTTGATTAACTAGGACTTCTTTATAGCTAGTTATATCGTAATCACTAATGGTTTTCATATATAATTCTATATGGTATAATAGACTTACCGGTGTTAGTAGGAACTTGACGCCAATTGCCAGGGCCGTGTTTTTGCACATAAGAAACCAACATAATATCTTCCTCAGGTGTCCATGGACCTTTCTTAACACCAAGTTTATCACAACACGGTGGCCTTCCCATTTTCTTGATCTAATCTTTATAAAATAAAAATTGGTTTTTTATGATCTTGAAGCTCTCTCTCTTTTTTTTTCAAGAGTTGAAGTAGGATGTATTGTGTTTTGTTGGGAACCGAAAAGTGATGAGACATAACACACAAGTAGTGAGGTTATAAATATATAGAAAGCAAGGGGTAGAGGGTGACAGCAAAGACCCAAAGAGTGCATTTAGTGAAAGCTCATGCATACTGGCACAGATAGGGCAGTACACTGGTGACAACAGTAGCTTCAAGCTAAAGTCAGCCCACCCGAACATCTTTCTCTCGTTTGTTACTGTGTAATGTGCTATCATATTTATGATCATCATTATCGTCTCTATAAAACCGCGTTATGCATTCAATGTGCCTATGTATGTTTTTTTTTTACTTTGCAATAAAAGCCATATTAACATTTTCTAACCTTTTAGTACCATCTATTATCAATCACAACCAGTAACACGTTTTTATTTGGTCCCACAAGTCTAAAGCGTGGCTGGTTTTATAAGGTGCTAATCTAAAGATTAGCAAACTCATACTTAAGCAAAAACAAAAAGAGCATATAACTTTTTTTGGTCAATGTTAAAGAGGGTCTCGAAAAGCCATGTGGCAAACTGCCATTGATAATTTGTTCTAGTTGTCAAAGCTGAATTCCATCAATTACACCTTCAATTTCGTTAACGAAGATTTTTACTCAATTATAGCATTTCTATACTGCAAAATAATTTTCTTTCGAACCAAGGACAGAGCTTCTCTCAATAATCTGTCGATGATTTTTGGGGGATTACCGACATGTACCTATAGTTTAATTAATTTTATTCATTTATTTTTTTACTTCTAGTAGAAATCACTCCTTAAATAGTGCCAGTAACTCCTTAAATGTAAAAGTGTGAATGTATTAGGATTTTAATTATCAGATTTTAATTTCAAATAAATGAAAATATAAGCATGTTAAGGGTATGTTTGACAGGAAGCTTTTAGAAGCTTCTAGCTTCAAGCTTTTAAGAAAAAACTCTTACTTAATGAAAAGTCTTGTTTGGTTCAATGAGCTTGAAACTTTTAGGTTAAGAGAAAAACCTTAAAAAATTTACTTAAATAACCTATCAAATAAATACATTTACTGTTATTGTTTTTAGTTATGCCTATTTTAGTAATTTTATGCATTTTATTAAAAGCTGCAATTATTTTGTCAAACATCTAAATGTGTCTAAAAAGCTACATCTATCAGTTACCAACTTCAAACCGCCAACCACCAGCTTCCAGCTATAGCTAACAGCAAGTTTTACCAAACATGCCCTAAATTTTATTAAAAGCTGCAGTTATTTTGTCAAACATCTAAATATATCTAAAAAGCTACATCTACCAGCTACCAACTTCAAACCACCAACCACCAGCTTCCAGCTACAGCTAGCAGCTAGTTTTACCAAAAATGCCCAAAATTTTTAATTGCCTATATTGGACTTAGAGGTAATGTTTTAGGCATTCAAAAATATACTATTTTCTTTTGAGAATTCTCTATGATATCTTTTGTGTTTCCGCCGTATTATTTTCTCTGTCATTTTGTTTTGCAAGGCTTGGTTTCCAAAGAAACATGAAAGCATTTTAAAAATGTTCTATACTTCTAGTAATGAAGGGACAAGAAAATAAAAATTATTTTACTACAAAATGTTTCTTTTAGGTACACTAGGTCGTTTGTAAAGACAACTTTGAAGTATAAAACTATTATAAAATTCATATCATTTTTATAAAGGTTCTTGCAAGTTGGGGTAAATTTGAACATGGGTCCAAGTATGTGGTTTGGACTTTAAAGTAACTGTGGGGTCAAGTGAAGTCAAGACCACTTCGTAGGTTGTTTGTGGTTCATGTAACTCCATTCCAGTTTAGAAATTAGTGTGTTTTGATAAACAGGGAAGCCCACTATATGGATAATGCACCAGATTGAAATGTGTGTGGTCTGAATTGGATTCGATTAGTGATTTGCCTAAATCAGCCACTGTAAACATATGTAGGGGTCGTATATAGTACTTAAGACTAATCCACATCACAACGCAAGCTAAGAACGATGAATGACTTGGCTTGGATCGTAAAAAGATAAATCTTGGAATTGATAGTAGAATCAACAATTTGATCATTTATGCTGATAAATTGCACATGAAGATTTCTGCCTGTAAAATTTTCTCTAATGAGAATTAACAATCGTATACAAGCATATGTTAGGAATTTTCAAAGTCCGTTACTCAGGGCTTAAGATAGATGATCCATCCATACTGCGTATAGCACTTAACCAAAACAAATGAAGAAAGGTCTGCAAGACTGGTAAATGTTAGCTCTAGCATAATGAGAATGCTCATTTCTCTCTGCAACAAGCTCTGGCAAGAGAATAAATAGTGGTTTGTTTTAAGAGCAAGTGAAAGTAGGCTAGACAATTATCCACCATTTTCTTTGTTAGTGAGAAAGAATATTTATAATACTTAATCTCTTGAAAATGTGATATGACATTTTTGGCATTATGTTTTGCCACTGACTGCAACTCTTCTAGGTGTGTTTTTCACACCTATTTTAGTCGGGCCTAGTAAAAGCTTTTTGACACTCCAATAAGCCATGTCAATAGTTGTTCTGGTAAACATGGCTTAATTTTTGTTCAGGTAAACATGGCTTAATTTTCATCAACTCCACTAAGAATAGTTGTAAATATATAAAGAAAAAGGAGTGATTGTTGATCAATTCTTCATGTAAGTAATATAAAACATGATAAATATTAAACCTATAAACCTGTTACAGCATGAAGAGTAGTAACCTCAGCAGAGTATGATGTCGTCGACATGCTTGTTATCTTGATCGAGTTCCCATTTAGGATGTATAGTTAAGGATGGTGTTAGGGTTCTTGAAAGGAACCTGGTTTAGGAGAGAGAAGACACACAAAGATGTATGTGTGTATGATTAGGTTATGATGTTAATATTAATCTCTCTATATATATACACCAAAGGGGAAACCCTTTATAAGTTAGTACGGGTAATATGGCTCATCAACAATTACCAAACTAATATATGATAAGGTATAATTAATATTTTGATCTAATATAATATAAATGATAATGATGGCCATATTAATAAATATATAATATATATTTATTCTTACATTCTTCCACTTGGCCGAGTAATCATTTATTATGAGTATTATATAACCCTGATCAGGAGTTAACACTCATTTTAGTTTTAAACTTAAACTAGAGCAAAGAAATACAGTCATTGAATTGAACATCAGCTCAAGACCCCCATTAATCATACTGCAGTCCTTATTTAAAACCTAAGTAGTTATGATCAAAATTTTCAAGTAAGCCCTTCAGAACATTTGATTTGTATATTAATTCGTCTATATGTCGTTATACATGCAGAACATATTAAGAGACGTACAAAATCAAAACTGATGAGGAAATTTAATAGCTAATCATTCATAGTATGATATGCAGTTACATATAGTCATCAATAACCCGTCATTATTATAAGCTCTTTCATAATATTTATGGGTGAGACTTTTAGTTATCGAATCCTTAAGCATATCATGAATGTATTCGATACGAAAATTTAGATTCCTCAATTCGTTCATAAACGAATAATTGATTTCATATCGAAATTTTAATGCAGCGCCTCTCAAACGATTACTGTTTGAGAAAACATGGTAGCTGACTTTATCAAAGTAAGTCTTCAATATATAATTTATATGGAGTTAATAAACTTATGAGTCCGCTGATAAATTTCAACAACATTTATCGCTAATTGCGTTGTGATTGATCAACATATTATGTCATTATAACTTAGATTGTTGTTATCAGTTTATTATGTCTCCTCCATGAGATAGATTTATCTACTACCATAAGAATATATCCCGAAAATAACATTTTTTTTATCTCTGAATATGACAAAATTTAGAGAAATCTACCGGTTTGAATTCTCACTTCTTCTTTTAAATTATAGTCCTTCATTTATGTTAAATATATTTTAATACTCTTTTAGGTGCTTCACATTAATCTAGACAAATCTAGTGTGTTGTAATTTTGAGTAATATCTGAACGAGTATATACTTGAACTTATATAAGGCTTCTACTTAATGAAGCATAAGAAATAATATTTGTGATCCTATTATACTCTAAAGTATAGCAGTATTGTTTGTTACATGTGTAAGGAATATCTCTAAGATCTATATTATCAAAGTATGTGTGAACAATGCTTTGACTTATGTAACATAAATTTGTCAGAAGAATGTCATCTATATAAGGACCAGTTTGTTTTTAGTTGCTCCCACTCATCTTGAGGTATGTACATTAATCCACTTAGTTTTTGATCAAAATAATTGTATAAAGATTTCATCACATAATATTATGATGTCTGCATTAACCCATACATGGATTTTATTTACTTATATATTAAGTGTTCTTTTACCTTCAATTTAGAACTTTCAGGTTATTTTATCAACATGTAAATATGTAAGTCAGTTGTTATGGAAAGGTGTTTTAAGGTTCATCTAATGTAGCTCTAAATTATTTTAAGCTACTTGAACAATGACGATTCTCAAAGAAATATTTTGTAATATAGGTAAGAAGATTCTTTGATGATTTATTCCCTTTTAAAAATAACTTTTAATAATCAAATCATGCTTCTTAGTGTCTTAACACTTGTGTTATGATTTAGTTTATTTAAGAACACCCTTGGGTGTTTCAACAAAATCTCAAATGTTATTATGACTTATGGAGTCAATTTTGCTAATAATAGCTTTATTCCATATAGAAGATTGATTGATATTAATGGTTTAATTAGAAGAGGTCTGATCAGTAAGCTTTCTAACATCCATTTTAACTTTAGTTAGGGAGGTTACATATTCATCAATGTTAGTAGGTTCTAAAACCTAAATGGCCTCCTGAGTTGATTATTGGGTAATTTTAAGAGTCTCGGTTTTATGGATTAGCTCTTGGTTAGGTTGCTATCATTTTTAGGATTCTAAGTGTGTAAGAGTTGGTGCAGTATGGTGTACAAGAGGTGTAATTGGAGTTAAATTTGGAGTAAAGTTTAATGACTCTCTTCCCCCTGCCTCTTGTACTTTTTTTCAAATCATGATAAGGACTTTTACTGCTCCCACCGACCTTAGAAACCTTTAGGAAATTAGCATGCTTAGGGTCAATATATAAAGACCAATATATTCTAACAGAGAAATAAGTTAATAATATAATTTGTTGTAGTTTCTCTTAGTGAGGATTAGTTTAGTAAGAAAACTGAATTTGCCCACGTTTAAGCAACAATGAAACTTTTGTAATAGGAGGAGTAGTGGTAGTGGTAGTGGTAGTGGTAGTGGTAGTGGTAGTGGTAGTGGTAGTGGTAGTGGTAGTGGTAGTGGTAGTGGTAGTGGTAGTGGTAGTGGTCGTGGTCGTAGTCGTGGTCGTAGTCGTGGTCGTAGTGGTGGTCGTAGTGGTGGTGGTAGTGGTAGTCGTAGTGGTAGTGGTAGTCGTAGTGGTAGTCGTAGTGGTAGTCGTAGTCGTAGTGGTAGTGGTAGTGGTAGTCGTAGTCGTAGTGGTAGTCGTAGTCGTAGTCGTAGTCGTAGTCGTAGTAGTAGTCGTAGTAGTAGTCGTAGTCGTAGTAGTAGTCGTAGTCGTAGTCGTAGTAGTAGTCGTAGTCGTAGTAGTCGTAGTAGTAGTAGTCGTAGTCGTAGTAGTAGTAGTAGTCGTAGTCGTCGTAGTCGTCGTCGTAGTCGTCGTCGTCGTAGTCGTCGTAGTCGTAGTGGTAGTGGTAGTGGTAGTGGTAGTGGTGGTAGTGGTGGTAGTGGTTGTAGTGGTAGTAGTGGTAGTGGTGGTGGTGGTGGTGGTGGTGGTGGTGGTGGTAGTGGTAGTAGTAGTAAATTCTAAAGAGATAATTTTGATGAAATAATGTTGTGATGGAGCAGTGTCTTGTACAAGAGGTGTAATTGATATAATATCAAGTTTTCACTCCCCCACCTCTTGCAAATCTTGTAAGTTATGATTGAGACACTTAAGGCTCCCACTGATCTTTAATATCTCTAGAAAAACTACATAAGGAGTTTCAATGATGTACATGATGTGGGAATTTCTCATATACATGTTAGAGTTGATTTGATTTCATTAACGTCCAGATGTCATAATCAACCTAGAGGCATATTTAGAAGAAATAGTATTAAGTATATATGAATGGATCTCTTTAAGACCGTGGATCATAGAAGAAATATTAGATACACGTAAATAGTCTTTTAAATGATAAAAAAATTATGTATGAATATTCCGTTTGAATATTTCCACGAATGTAAGTGAAATATAACTTATGGTGGACCCATACTTATTTCTTATGCCAAGTAATGTTTAGGGCATCTCAACACATGATTTAAAATCACTAAGAATGAGATTATATGAAAAATCACCCTCATCAACCATGCCATGATTTCTCATGAAATTTGGTTTTAATAGATGAATTTTATAGGTCTCATTTGTCTTTCGTTAAATTTTTATTTTCATGACAAGAAAAGTTGTGAAAGTATGTAGTATCATCTAATTCTATTTTATAAATGTTTCAATCCAGATATTGATAACAAATAATATGAGAGTTTAAGGTAAGAGTGACTTTATGTTGGCTATGCAAACCTCACAACTGTCATAATGTAGCTTAAGTATTGATACTAAATTCTGATTGATCTCCAGAATATTTAAGGTATCATAAAACGTAATTAGAAGACAATTTTTCATGGTTATAATAGCCTTAACATTTAAATTTTGTCACTGACACTCATGTTAGTTATTTGTTGATATCAGTAAAAAAGCCTATAGAACTAGACTCAACCAATCATGTGTTATTTGGAATATTAGGATTAGCAGACTTAAATATCATTAATATACGGCTAATGTTTTAGCATGTTGTTCTTTTGAATTAAGAATAATCTTGTTGCTTATGCCTAATCTAATGACATATTTTTGCAATAAGACTTCTCCTTAAAGAACTTAAAGCTGAAAGTAATACTTGTATTTTGTCTATGAACCTTAGAATTATCCTCTTTTAGGTTTTAGTGGTAGTGAGTTGAATAACATCTTATTTTCCAGTACCGGACGTTTCTTTTCTTGTACATATGTTGCTGATCAACACACTCATTTTCCTTTAGTACTTCTGAGTGTTATAGTTGATTCTTAAGGCACCAAATTGTACTATTGAAAATTTTAGAATGTAATGTATTAGAAAATTGTACTTATTTTCATATGTGAGCCCTTAATTTTATGGGTCATGTATTGTACATTATGATGTATTCAGTATTGCCATTTAACATTATAGTTAGAATTTTGAAGGAATGCATGCATCTTTGAAGTTATTTTGATTTGTCTTAGAAAAAACTAAATCTAAAATAACTCTAGTGATAACATTTATTTGAATAAGTTCTTGATTATCATTATCATAAAAGATCGACAATATGATTAACTCATCCCATTTGTTATGCTCTAGTTTTTAATAGAATGATTGTTATTAGAAAGAGCAGTGGGATAGTCGTATCATTTCTTTAGAGATAATTAAAACTGAGAAGAGTTAAATATTATTGAAACTCTTTATGATGTAAAACTTATATTATGTTTTAATATTAGAGTGGATGATTTGGATGAGATATTTATTTATAGAAGAAAATTATAGTGAGTAATGTTATTGGATATTAAATAATACAGATAAAATTTATGATCATTAGATTAATGAAGGATCATTAATGTGATGATCATTATATTTTATTGAAGATGTGATATGTCTATTATTAACATCAGACTAATAGACTATAATTAAAAGTTCTACTTAAACAAAAAATAAATCACATTTGGGCATAATTAAAACGTATTTAAGTACGTGTGCAAAATAATTGTAACACATCACCTTTGGCCAGAAGCGTGACAATTATTTTTAATTATGCACGGGCTAGTTTTGCTAGAAATGTAACACATCAGCTTTGGGCAGAAGTGAGACAATCGTATCATCTTAGGCAAAAACTAACAAAAGCTTTTAATTAGACTTGAATGATATGGTAAATGTAACAAATCACCTTTGGACAGAAGTGATACATCAAAAGTTCATTCAAGTTAAGCCTTCTTAGATTTGTAAATATATATATATATATAAATAATATTTAACAATTTACAAAACTATTTAGTTAATAGCAAATCATTAGAGTTCTCGAATAATTTAGTTATTGGAAAATTGAGTTTCCAAAAATTTTGAGTTTTCGAGAATCTTAATGGGTTTACGGGTTTCTGAGGTTTATGGTTTATGGTCGGTAAACTAGTTAGAAACCCATACAGTGACTTGAAAACCCGTAGACTAATCCATGATCTTTATTAACTAAATTAATAATGATAAGATTTTGTTCAAATCTTTTTAATGATTAACAATTATATTTGCTTCCTATTTTAAGGAGATTCAAATCTTTTAAGAAAATATTAAAACTTCTAAGTTATCCAAGATTTGAAAAGATATTTCCCTAAATAATCATTAACAAATTATAATCTAGATTTTAAACCAACATATGTATAATTTTCAAAAATAATGATGAACCCGAAGAACATCAACGAAAATTTTAACAATTAAACATACAAAAAAAACTTGGAATCGAAATCTTTAAACATGAAATTAACGGATTTCGAAATATTAGAGTTTACTACATATGAATTTTGGAGATTTTAAACAGTTTCGTATATTATTTTCGTAATAGAACATGAAAAAAAGAAACCGAAAAAATTAGGGTTTATCAAATTTTAGTCCATGTCTTATGATTCAACTCCAGATTTAGAGAAACATGAAGAACTGATTAATCCACATCGCTCTGATGCCACATGTTGATCAATTCTTCATGTAAGTAATATAAAACATGATAAATATTAAACATATGAACCTGTTACAGCATGAAGAGTAGTAACCTCTGCAGAGTATGATGTCGTCGACATGCTTGTCATCTTGATCGAGTTCCCCTTTAGGATGTATAGTTAAGGATGGTGTTAGGGTTCTTGAGAGGAACCCGGTTTAGGAGAGAGAAGACACACAAAGATGTATGTGTGTATGATTAGGTTATGATGTTAATATTAATCTCTCTATATATACACCCAAGGGGAAACCCTTTATTAGTTAGTAAGGGTAATATGGCCCATCAACAATTACCAAACTAATATATGATAAGGTATAATTAATATTTTGATCTAATATAATAAATATAAATGATAATGATGGCCATATTAATAAATATATAATATATATTTATTCTTACAGTGATATGCTTTGAATTTCTTGGATTAGTAATGGTTTAGGAATAAAGTAAGTTCTTCTCGACGTTTGGAACTTCTTGTACTTGTAGGCGGTTTGCATGAACTTATGCGACTATGAGAAGAAGCACAAATGATAGGTACGGGTACACGTACGAGTATTAGGGGTACTGGTACCCGTTTAGAATATAGGGGCTTTTATTAGGTTTCCAACACTTATGACTTAACTTTCAAGTGGGATTTTCAATACATAATGTATATTAGTTGAATAAGTTCATTCTCAATTTATATGAGTATATTCATATATTGTGTATTCGTATACTTTTTTTCATGTATGTGTAATTATGTATATAATTAAATTAAATGTATTAACTTTCTCTCTTATTTTTCTATAGAAATTGAGGAAACAATAAATTAAGAAAAGGAAAAGGGAATGGATTTTATATTATGGCTAATTTGTTTCATTTTTAGTTTTGGTACTACGTTTTGGTTGGGTTATTAGGTTTTGGTATTATAGATAACTGATTTTCGGTATCGTATCGTTTACCAATACCTAGTTTAGTGGAGATTTACAAAAAAGAACAAAGATGTACCAAAGCGAGTACCGTACCCAAAGTACCTGTACCTGTACTCGTACCATATAATTCGAGTATGGGTATGGTACCAAGATTTACTGGTTTTAGGTACGGGTACTTTCGGGTACAGGTACGGGTATAAGTACGAGTACGGTCCCGATCTCATCTCTAGTTTTATAAGGATTTTTCTAAATTTGACAATTTTGCTAAACTTTGAAATTTACAAATACCATAAATAGATCCGTGAGTTATGCTAATTTATTATTTATGCATTATAGGCTTAAAAGATAAGTATTAAGGGCATCCATAAAAAGGTGTGAAACCCTAAGGGATGATGGGGATTCTAGAGAGGCATGGATTTAGAAATGCATAAAAAAACCTGAATCTGAAACCAAACTCGAAAAAAACCCAGAACAGGGTTTTAAATGCCTGGGTTTTTAATACACGATCATACCCTTAAGATACAGATAGATTATGCATTTTAGTACAAAAACTCGTATCCGGAATCGGACCACATTTGTACCTCGTAATACCCGAAGACCGAATCTGTTCCATACCCGAACTCGGGTTTTTCCAGTACCCGAAACCGGGTTTTTTAATACCCTAAACCGGGTTTTTCAAATACCTGATCTAAACCCGAAAAATACCCAAAACAGTGCAACCTTTAAGAAATCCAATATATACCTGAAAAGTACCCAAAAAATAGCACAGAAATCCAAAAATAGGGTTTTTTTTCAATACCTGGAAATATGGTATTCAAATAAAAACCCGAAAATATGGCTTTTTCAATACCTGAAAATAGGGTATTCAAATACCCGATTCTATACCCGAACGGATATTGCCAATACCCAATTTTTAATGCCCGGTCATGCCCAAACCCGGATTCGAGTATTAAAAAAACCCGATTTGTGCACCTCTACATGGACTTGGCGTATTGTGGGTTAAAAGTTTGTTTGCAAAGTCTGTGTCTATAGACTTCATCCAAATCACATAAGAGGTAAAAGGTAGGGCTCTACTCTCGTAACCACACACACACACACACACACACATATATATATATATATATTGAAATGTGTATGTCTATGGTATTATTTTAATATTATTTGATGATATTTGTAGAGGTTTGTTGTGAGAAAAAAAGGTGAGTTTTTTAAAAGAGATTGATTTTTAATACTCTCAGCTTTTTTCATTTGGTAGGGAACACTCCCTGTTGGGTTTAACAAGTTTATCAAAGCCATATAACCAAATTTATATGAAAAACGCAGCGGATATATTTATTTCAAAACTTGTTATTTTAGATTAATATAAAACTGATTTTATATACAAAACCCAAAACCCGGATCCATATACGAAAATATATAGTATCAAAATAAACAACTATAGGGTGTTTAGCAAACTACCATCAAGTTGCTAGGAAAGATGGAGATGATGATGTTCTTGAGAGGCTAGTCTTCAAATGGAGAAAACCCTCAAGCTTGTATACCCCAAGCCACTAACAAAACATCATTTTATTTGCTATGAGTAATACTTAAGACTCCTACCTTCTCCTCCTTTGATCTTGGCTGAAAATGGGAGAGAAAAGGAGAGAGGGTTTTTTTTTGCACTTGTTACTTATGTATTAATTGAGAGAAAGAGAGGCTTTACAACCAATGCACCACCTTTTAGACCAATGAGAATACTT
The DNA here is from genome assembly GCF_021521415.1 of Bidens hawaiensis. Taxonomy (NCBI): domain Eukaryota; kingdom Viridiplantae; phylum Streptophyta; class Magnoliopsida; order Asterales; family Asteraceae; genus Bidens; species Bidens hawaiensis. The sequence goes on along the minus strand of NW_027495390.1, from coordinate 125,992 downwards.
GCATGTTATAGGAACTTGTGAGATAATTAAAGATGAGAGAGACAAAAGTTTTCCCTCCCAAATTTTTAAACTCAATCATGTTTATGTTATACTTGTTACATGTCATAAAATGTAACATAACATAATGTAGATAACATGCATCATATCATAAGTCTTTATGTTGTTATTTGACCAACTTAAAATAACATTATAATATATATTCTCTCAAAATATGAATTTTCCATATAGTTTATTCACTACACAAGTGAAAATAATTTCTAAATACTCTAAGTGTTAATATTAATTTATTTGTTAGATCGTACCTTAAAATAAATATCGTGGGTGTTTGTCTAGCTTGTTATTTGGTATGACCCAATTTAGTATGTGTCTTGGGCAAACCGAGTCTAACAATCTCCCACTTGCAAAAGATACATAGAAGATTGATGCAAGTAGAAAATACCGCCTAACAACGGTTTACTACCCCTAATACATATGACGAAGTTCCATTCAATAACATCATCTCCTTCAAGTCCCTTACTTGAAAATGATTTAGGTGAATAGATCATTTATCCTTTTGTCACAAATGTCATGTTAAATCCAGAGACACATAGTGATCATTCTCTATTGACTTTGTAACATCCCAAAATTTCTAGAATAATATTTAATATATTATATTGTGTCGGGTGAAAAACTGAGTTAGTGGATCGATAACAATAAGACTAGATGTTATTAGATGGGCTTGTGTTGGGTAGTGGACTTGGGTTAATAAGGAAAGGGGAAAAGACCATGGGCCTAAGCCCATGATCCATAATATATAAACCATGTTCCTTCCTTGATTCATTCATTTCACATATTCCATATACCACCCAAAACACACACTTAAGCTCTCTCTTCATTTTCTCTCTTTCCCTTAGCCGAACCAAGGTGAAAACCGAGCATCAACCTGAGGTAATGATAGTGTGATATTGTATGGACCCAAACTCGCTAGATCTAGTCGCGAAACGACGAGCCGACACCCTTAAACCGTTAAAGTCACGAGATCCAGGTGGAATCGGGTGTATACCGATCATAAGATGAGTTTAGTGGTCACCCTAGCTCAAATTTGGATCGAACGGGATGAAAAACGGTGAAGAACGGTGGAAAATAACTGAGATCTCGTTTTTCCAGCGAGATCCCGGAATTCCGGCGATAACGGCGCCGGAAAAGATGTACGAGGTTAAGAGAATGTCAGGGAATATTCTGACATTCTCTGACCTAACCCTAGTTCGTTAGTGGAGACTTAACGAATTAGAAGGTAATTCGTTATGTCATTCGTCAAGGGGAGATAACGAAGCAGAAACAGTTTGTTAAGCCCTTCATTAAGTATTTCGTTAACGGAGAACTGACGAATGAACCCCACTGGTTCGTTATAGAAAGTCAATTAATTATACAAATCAGTTTGTTATAAAAACTAGTTCGTTAATAAGACTAATTCGTTATATTGATTGATTCGTTATATGGATTGATTCGTTACATGGACTGATTCGTTATATGGACTGATTCGTTATATGGACCAATTCGTTATAAAGGTCAAATTCGTTCTAAGGGTCAGATCGTTATAAGGTTAGTTCGTTATAAAAGACCAGTTTGTTATAGAATCCCCATTCGTTAAAGAATTGAATAACGGATTAGAAATTGAGAACTGGATAACGAGTTAGACTATGAAGGAATGACGGAAAGGCCCTGGAATTAGATAAAAATGGATTAATTGCAAAGGAGCCCTTGAAGTTTGTGAGTTAGCAAATAATATAATAAATTAAAATTCTAATGAAAAAAGTGTTAAGACAGTTAATGGAAATAAAATTCTAATGAAAAATATGCAGGTCAGCTCGACCCCAGCCAGGGGCTTTGCCCCTTGGACCCTGCTAGGGGTTGCCGCCTCTAGACCTCGCTGCCAGAGGCGCTGCCCCCGGACCCCCGTTCGTTGAGGGTTATAATTAAACTATAAATACGATGAGTAGTGATAGTTAATTGATACATGTAATTATTATACAGTTAGCCGTGCACAGCTCAAGAAAGGAATAACCATAAACAGTGAACGTAATCGCGTTCAGGTGAGTTTCTAACCCTATTTCCTTGTTATGTTTTTGAGGCTGTGTGCATACTCGATGTGAAGTGTGAATACACTTACCTTAAGTGGTAAGTGTATGCTATAATGTTTGATATGATATATATATATATATATAGATGTTTTGAATAGATGTTTGTCGATGCGTGAACGATCTTCGGGTATTGCACGTGTAGACAGGTAAAGTAACGTTTGTTGGTGCGCGAACGATAATTGGATATTGCGCGTATCGCCAATGAAAATGATCTCCAAGTGGTTATTAGTGTGTAAATGTTATGTTGTAACTTGGTTATTAAGTAAATGATGTAATGATATAAAGTGTGTGGTAGAGAAGTAGAAGTAGGGTGTGATAGAAGTGTCAAGGGTCTAGTAAGGGTGTTAGTGGCATGACGATAGTACGTGGTAGGGAAAGCCTATAAGTGACTTCGTTATTAAAATGGCATAACATGAGTGCGTGGTAGGGTAAGCCTCTACGTGCCTTTGTTATTAAAGTGGCATAACGTGAGTGCGTGGGAGGACAAGCCTCTATGTGCTTCCGTAAACAAGTGGTTAGGAGGCAGTTAAGTGGTAAGGTGAACAGGTTAGACAGTGGACTATGTGTCTTTGGATACGTATATAATGCATGTAATGGTTGTATGATAAGTTGCTTGATTAATGATGGTCGGTTAATTTGTATATGTTTTAGTTCGTTTATTATTTAGTTTTAACTGTTTATTCTAGAACTATCGATACTTCATACGTGTTTTATTGGATTTCATGTCATAGGCGTTAAAGTACTCATTATGGACCTGTTGTGACACGGAATGAAGACCCGGGATGTGCAGCACGCGAAACGATTACGTTCATTGAAGTTGGCTGTGGCAGAACCCATCGCGGTACGCGATGGGTGTATTGAGGGTCCCATCGCGTACCGCGATGGGACATAATGAGTTAAATGGTGGTCAATCGCGATACGCGATCACCCCATAAGAAGGCCCGTCGCGGTGTGCAGACGGGATTTTGGTTTATAACTTCTTTTTCATCAAGAGGAAACCCTAACTTCGTTTTTGACGACCAATAGGCGATTTCCAGCAGTCCTATAGGCGATTTCCACTATCCTAGCTCGTGTCAATATCCTACATATGATTTCTATCATCCATATCGAAGATTCAATGATGTCTAGGCTCGGCTAATCTCCTAGAATCGCATCCGGGATGTATAGTTTGTAACTCTTTACAGTTTTTCTTATGTGATTAAGAATACTTGTGTATTGTTATTGATGATTGATATATGATTATTGATGTTTAGTATTTCTGTGTGTTCGGTCGGTTTAGGTTTATGTTGGTCTGAACGATCCGTTACCAGTTTCTAGATAATTAGTCATATAACTGTTTGGTTAGATTGAATACGATAAAACGAACAATTAACCTTAACTGAGTCACACTGGCAAGAACTGTTTGATAACCAGTGCCGTGTGTAAAGTAATTGTTGACGTCTAAGGTTTTGTCTGGTTGATCAGTTTTCAGTTAATCGTTAATAATAAATCTGTTAGGTTGCATGAGATACTGCTTGGTTTCTTACTTGAATTCCCGGGTGTGGTTTGCTTTGTTAACTGTATAATACTCGTTTACTTGTTCATTGCTTAGTTCTCTGAATTTACTAAAAATTGCTTGTGTGATCAGCACTAAAAATCATTCACTTCATAATATTAAATCTGGTACATGGATACACTGACCACATACTCCTTGTGATACGATACCCTACTTGCTCTAACTATTTAGAATAATTAGGTTTTTGATTGACTCAAACGACGGTCATCAAAATGGCGCCGTTGCCGGGGATACCACGAACTCTTTCGGGCCGGTTAACCGGAATACCACGAACTCTTTCGGTCCGTTCTGCCCGATTTACCCTTTCTCGACCTCTCCCGTTTCTGTTGTCTGCTTCAGCTCGTCTTCGATTATCAGGCTCCTCCGCCTCATCTTAATAATTATTATCACCCTCAATCTCTGGTTCACCAACCTCGTTCTCGGGCTCAGACGCCCACCTTGAATGGCATACAAGTTTCAAAAGGGTGGTAATTGTACATTTTGTATATTTTTAGTTTGCATTTTTTTATATATTACTAATTGTAGTTCAAGCGTACCATCATAGTAAAATCTAAGTGTGGGGATACCACTCCAGGAGAAAATGAGGTTTCAGTTAAGCGACACAGAGTGCTTTCATTTTCATTTTGTTGTGGTTAATCCAGGTACGTGTATATTATGTTGTAACCGAACATTGTGGGTGTAGTTCACTATAAACCCTCACGAGACCCCACTCGTCCTCCCGGGCTACCGACGGGTTTACAGGGCTTGTTGCATATGCTAAATGCAATCGTGATTCCTACGAAAGTGAGTTAGGTCTTTTAACGTTTTTAACTAATTTAACAGAATTTATTATGAAAAGAATTAATTTGGCTCGGTAAGTGTTTAAGTAAAATTAACAAATATTCATTTTGTAACTCTTAAAAGACCTATGTCTTACACTTGTGAGAAGCTTGCTTCTACACATCTTGAGATTTTGCAGGTTCGATTGTCAGTTTGGTAATTGGATGAGACAAGAGTATACGAGTGTTATGAGAGTTCACGAGCCGACTGGTCCTTCTCCAGTCACGTTGATATCAGGTGATTTCAGTTTCATAATTTATTTTGTTTTTATTACTTTAAAATGTTAAAAGTGTAATTGTATAATTGTTAGTAGAACCGCCACCATGAGCCCCGAAATTTTAAAATTGATTAATAATCAAAAAGTCAATTTCACCCCCGTCCCTCAAATTTTCATTAATCGTTTTATCATTTTTGTTAACTTTGAGGACAATGTTAAGTGTTCTTACATTGAGGACAACGTAAACCTCAAGTGTGGGGATGTTGGAAATTTTGAAAAATTTTAGCCCGATGGTACCTCGAAGAGTGTTCAGAAACCAAAGTTGTTAACTGTTAATTATTGCCATTAATGCCAAGTCATAGGTTTCTGGTCATGGTTGGTTTTTCAGCGTCTCATTAGTTTTACTCACAAATGTTTTTATTACGAGAAGTTGAAAATGGGGTCGTTTAGGCGGGGATAACGAGTCATGGGGACAGGTACACATGTTTATATCGTCAACCCTATTCCTCTGGTACGTGTGTGAGTTGACCCAAATATATATAATACACATATAATATATAGATTTGAGTGCTTTCACTGATGTTCATGGATTACGGGATCGTAGTTGGCAAAATGCAAAAGTGATAGAGGAAATTAGGTTAAGCCTCGTCTGGATGAGCGAGAGTGTGGGTACTGGGGGGTTGGGCCTCATACATTATACATATGAGCGTGGGTAATGCGAGGGGCAGGGGGTTGGGTCCCTTAGAAAACAATACTTGGACTTATTTTTCGTTTGTTTAACCCCGACATTATGTTACGAGACGATTCGACTTACTAGGTTTATTTGTAACTGTAATTGTATTTGTTTTTGTAATTGTTTTTGTATTTGTTCCATTATTAAGCATCACGTTATTATGCTTGAAAAAATTGAGAAAAAGACAAAAGGATGTCTTTTTATATTCAGTTATGTATTATGTAGTTCGTTGAAGTTCGTGTATGTCAAAAAAAATAACAAAAAATAAAATAAAATAAAAAAATAAAATTGTTAATCAGGATGTTGATAGTTTGTTTATTTAGATGTATATAATCAGTCAGTTAGTTGTACATTAGTTTCGTTTATTTAGATGTTTTGTAATAAGCCGGGTCGGATCATTTGAGCTACTTAAATATTTCCCTTCCATACCCTTACACCTGGCCCCGTTACAACCCTTTTAATGATCTCTTGATTGGCATTTGTGCCAAAGCAGCTTGATGGATTAATATGTACTTATGAGTGATATTGAGAGCTGTGTGATACTGGCACATCTTTTGCTAATCCATATATTAAACCGAGAGGAGAGATGTTATATTACGAGTGGTATGAGCATGTGTGCCTTAACCGAAAACAAAGTACACCTGTCTGGGCGGCTCTATTGTTTTTATTATAGCATTTAACCGTATTTGTGAGATGGCAATCTAAAAACAGTGTCAGTCTGGGAAATTGGGTATGACCTTAAACCTTACTAGTATTAATGACGATAATCTACATACCTATGATGGAGGTCGATGTTTGCTTTAGAGTTTTGCTTGAGGGCAAGCAAAAGATAAGTGTGGGGATGTGATGGTCGGTTAATTTGTATATGTTCGTTTATTATTTAGTTTTAACTGTTTATTCTAGAACTCTCGATACTTCATACGTGTTTGATTGGATTTCAGGTCATAGGCGTTAAAGTACTCATTATGGACCTGTTGTGACACGGAATGAAGACCCGAGATGTGTAGCACGCGAAACGATAACGTTCATTGAAGTTGGCTGTGGCAAAACCCATCGCGTTGTGTTGAGGGTCCCATCGCGTACCGCGATGGGACATATATGAGTTGACTGGTGGTCAATCGCGATACGCGATCACCCCATAAGAAGGCCCGTCGCGGTGTGCAGACGGGATTTTGGTTTATAACTTCTTTTTCATCAAGAGGAAACCCTAACTTCGTTTTTGACGACCAAGAGGCGATTTCCAGCAGTCCTATAGGCGATTTCCACTATCCTAGCTCGTGTCAAGATCCTACATATGTTTTCTATCATCCATATCGAAGATTCAATGATGTCTAGGCATGGCTAATCTCCTAGAATCGCACCCGGGATGTATAGTTTGTAACTCATTACAGTTTTTCTTATGTGATTAAGAATACTTGTGTATTTTTATTGATGATTGATATATGATTATTGATGTTTAGTATTTCTGTGTGTTCGTTCGGTTTAGGTTTACGTTGGTCTGAACGATCTGTTACCAGTTGCTAGATAATTAGTCATATAACTGTTTGGTTAGATTGAATACGATAAAACGTACAATTACCCTTAACTGAGTCACACTGGCAAGGACTGTTTGATAACCAGTGACGTGTGTAAAGTAATTGTTGACGTCTAAGGTTTTTTCTGGTTGATCAGTTTTTAGTTAATCGTTAATAATAAATTTGTTAGGTTGCATGAGATACTGTTTGGTTGCTTACTTGAATTCCCGGGTGTGGTTTGCTTTGTTAACTGCTTAATACTCGTTTACTTGTTCATTGCTTAGTTCTCTGAATTTACTAAAAATTGCTTGTGTGATCAGCACTAAAAATCATTCACTTCATAATATTAAATCTGTTACATGGATACACTGACCACATACTCCTTGTGAAACGATACCCTACTTGCTCTAACTATTTAGAATAATTAGGTTTTTGATTGACTCAAACGACGGTCATCAATTAACTAGAACTCACTCAGCGTAGCTGACTTTTAGTATGCACGCAGGTGATCAGACTAAAGAGCTAGCATGAGGATGGCACGTGGCGTGGATTGAATGGCTGGCATCTAGTGATAAAAGAAATGATGTTTTATGTTGATTTAACGACAAGTTTGTATTGTTTGACATTAAAGTAGGGCTACCGGGTTCGGGGCATTACAGATTTAACTTAGCATTCCTTAGACATCTTACTCTCAACGAATAAGAGGGACAAATTCCCTCCTCACTGCATACGTATCTCACAATCACCTTGTACTACACCTGAACTTAGCCTTATGTATTTTCATGTTTCAGAGCAGCGAAGAACTAAGTCAAAGTATAATATTTGGTGAATATAAAGACCCAATATGTATATAAGGTTGAAGGACACTATGATATTCGCCATTACTCAAATTTACATATGATAAATCACATAGATTCCATGTAGTAACATTTGAGAGCATGTCAGTCTAATACTTGTATCCCATAAATATCTATGAACCTTGGTAGCAAATCCTGCCTCTACATTCATACCTTATGAATATCCACCAATCCAAGTTCATAATAGTCTTACATTCATATTTGTTCCCACAAATATGACCGACTACAGACATTTAAAATAATTAACCTATTCATGGATTTAAACATGCTAAAATGGAACATAACTCAAAATGTCATAATCATAAACCATAATCATATAAATGATTCAAAATAACAATTGTTCCGATATCCAAATACAAAATAGATCAAATCCAATCACTAGAATATCGAAGTCCTAAGGCGCAAGTATGAGTTTCATGTTTCGGCCTTTCAAGGAGCTTCGTGAGTGGATCCACAATGTTTTGATCGGTGTGAACTTTGCGAATACATATATTTCCCCTTTCAACTTCATCCCTAATGTAGTTGAATCTCCACTCAATGTTCCTCGTCTTTTGATGTGCATGAGGTTCCTTGATTTGGGCAATCGCACCCTCGTTGTCACAAAAGATCTCTAGAGGGTCCTGAATGGTACGGACCACCCCTAGGTCGGCAATGAACTTCTTTATCCACGCAGCTTCTTGTGCTGAAAATGAGGCGGCGATGTATTCCGATTATGTGGTGGACAACACTACCACATATTGTTTCGAGCTCTTCCAAGAGACTGCCCCACCATTCATAATGAAAACATATCCCGATTGTGATCGAGAATCATCTCAAGCGGTCTAGAAACTCGCATCTGTGTAACCTTTTACAACGAGTTCTTCCTCACCAGAACGTATATTAAAAACATATCCTTACTCCTAAGGTATTTCAATATACTCTTAACCGTCATCTAATGGCTACTTCCCAGATTTTGTTGGTATCTACTTATCATGCTTAAAGCGCATGACACGTCCAGTCTAGTGCATATCATTGCTTACATGATGGATCCCATAGATGACGCGTATGGACTCCTTTCATTTTCTCTTGCTCAACCTTTGAGCTTGGACATTGAGACACACTCAATATCGTTCCTCTTTGAATGAGTACCAAACGTTTATTAGAGTTCTCCATCTAAAACCTTTTCAAGATTTTATCAATGTAAGCACTTTGGTTTAAACCTTACAAACCTCCTTGATCTATCCCTATAGATCTTTATTCCCAAAATATAGGCGGCTTCACCAAGATCTTTGATGAAAAAACAACTCCTAAGCCAGACTTTTACACCTTTCATGGTTGGAATGTCATTTCCAAAGTAGTATGTCATCAACACACAATACTAATAATGTAATGATTCTCCCACTAGCTTTCTTATACACACAAGCCTTATCATCGTTCTTGATGAATCCAAATTTCTTAACCTCTTCATCAAAACGGTGATACCAACTTCTAGATGCTTGTTTCAATCCATAGATTGATTTCTTTAACTTGCATACTTTATTAGGAGGATGTGGATCAACAAAACCTTCGGGCTGAACCATATAGACATCTTCTTCAAGATGTCCATTTAAGAAAGCGGTTTTGACATCCCTTTGCCAAATCTCATAGTCATAATACGCGACTATGGAAAATAATATCCTCATTGACTTTAGCATTGTCACGGGCGAGAAGGTCTCATCATAATCAACCCCTTGAGTTTTAGTGAAACCTTTTTCTACAAGTCATTCTTTATAAGTATCCAAGTTTCCATGCATATCTATTTTCTTCTTGAAGACCCACTTACTTCCAACAGGTTTGGAGTTAAGAGGTGGTGCAACCAAATCCCATACTTGGTTGCCATGCATGGATTGCATCTCAACGTTCATGGCTTCAAGCCATTTGTCGCAATTGGACTGTGACATTGCATCATGGTATGTGGTGGGTTTATCCGAATCTACCACATACCATCCATCCATGAAAAATCCATATCTTTCGGATGGATGACTAATTCTACCATATCTGCGAGCGTTTTGTGTGTCTTGATCAACCATTTGATCATTCTCAACAACCTCTTATTGATTGCTAGTATCAACCAAACGCGTATCAGCTTGTGGTTCTCGATCCTTCTCGAGTTCCACCGTTTGACTAGTTTCTTTTATAAGAAACTTAGTTTCCAAGAATTCGGCCTTCGAGCAATAAATACCTTTGCTCGGTCGGGTTGTAGAAACAATATCTCATAGAGTCTTTGGGATATCCTACAAAGATACAATTAGTGGATCGGCTTTCTAATTTGATATGGGTGTTGTGCTTAACATAAGCCTTACAACCCCATACCTTTAAATATGATAATGATGGAGCCCTTTCATGCCATATTTCAAAAGATGTCTTGTCCAGTTTCTTGGTTGGGGCCATATATAGAATATGTGCCGCCGGGAGTAATGCGAAACCCCAAAATGATAGAGGCAATGTGCTTCTAGCAATCATAGATCGAATCATATCCAATAGAGTTCGATTATTCCTTTCGGACACACCATTATGTTGTGGTGTTCCGGGTGGAGTGAGTTGTGAGATGATCCCACAACTCCTAAGATGATCAAGAAAAACATCACTAAGGTGTTCACTTCTTCTATTCGAACGAAATACTTTGATGTTTTTATTGAGTTGATTTTCTACTTAATTTTGGAAGACTTTGAACATTTCAAAAGCTTCATCTTTGTGTCTTAACAAGTACGCATACCCATAACAATTATAATCGTCGATAAAGGTAATGAAGTATCTTTCACCATTCATTGTCATTTCCTTAAAAGGACCACATACATCCGAATGTATGATACATAATAAGTCTTTGCCCTTTTGTTAGTTCCACTAAAGGGTTCCTTGGTCATCTTGCCTTGTAAACAAGATTCACACTTATCAAATAAATCAACTTCATTTGTTTCCAAAAGACCATTCTTTTGAAGTGTATGTATGTGATCTTTGTTTATGTAACCAAGGCGACAATGCCAAAGATAGATCTTACTCAAATCCATTTTGAGTTTCTTGGTGCATGATTGGTACAATGAGTTATCAAAGAATGTGTTATCATGAACTAATTCATAAATGCCATTAGACAACATTGCTTTAAAATAAAAGACATCATTCATGAAAACACAAATACCATTGTCTACAAATTTCAAATCATAACCACATTGTCTTAAAAGAGAAACGGAGATAATATTCCTAGTTAAACTATGAGCAAATAAAATATTTTTTAAACAACTTCAAACCACTTGGAAGCTTCAAAATGTAGTCTCCTTGGGTTTCGACATCAACCTTTGCTTCGTTGCCCATGAAGAGACTTATATCTCCTTTCTCGAAATGTTTACTTCTTTTGAACTCCTGCAACAAATTGCAAATATGAGTTCCACATCCGGTATTTAATACCCATGTGTTAGAAGAAATAACATTAAGTTCAATGTGGATCATGAAAGTTGTACCTGAGGTTTTCCCCGCATCCCTCTTGTTTTTCAACTCTTTAAGATAGGTTGGACAATTCCTCTTCCATTGTCCTATCTCACCACAACCAAAGCACGGATCTTCCAAGCTAACCTTTAGCTTCTTCTTCTTTGGTTTGGGTGGTTCCGCTTTAGCCTTCCCTTTGAACTTGCCCTTGACATGTCCCTTACCTTTGGCAACTTTTGCTTTCGGTTCCGGGTGATGCCTCTTCTTAGTGATAACTTCATTGATCGTGAGAACCGGTAAAACCTTCTTTCCAATTCCCGCTTCAGCCGTTTTGAGCATTTTGTGAAGCTCACCAATGCTCTTGTCCCATCCATTCATGTTGTAGTTCATGACAAAAGTCTCAACTTTCTTGGTCAAGCCATTGAGGATCAAATATGTGGCTAACTCTTTTGAGAGGGGCAATTCAGTCGTTCGTGTCGATTAATGTGGCTTTACATCTTAAGCACATAACATGACACCGGTTGGGTTTCTTCCATACGACATGCATGAAGCACTCGAACCGTTTCGAAGTGTTCTACCCTAGCTTGTGTAAGGAACATTTCCTTTAGTTGGGTGATCATGACGTACGCCCCATGATTTTAAAAGTCCTTTTGAATCTCGGGAACCATAGTTCCCAAAATGAGGCAAGAAACTTTCACCGAATCCTCGATGTATTTAAACCAATCATTATAGTCATCAACATCGTCAATGTTAGGTTTGTCGGGAATAGGATCGTCCAATATTTAGGATTTCTTCTCTTGCTTGAGAACGATTCTCAAGCTTTTATACCAATCCATGAAATTTTTATACTTGAGACGATCCTTATCGAGTATGGTTCTTAGTGATAGGTTATGGACGGGCGGGATAATTGCGTTAGGTGGATTGTTGATTGCGGCCATATACATAATTTAACAAAGCTCAATATTAGTATTTTCGATACCATTAATCAGTTTTAGTCATTAATACCCTTTTATTTCTCAAAGACAATTGATGACCTTTAACCTACTATTTGAATTAACTAGGTAGTCAACGTTTGACGATTGCAACCCTTTTCAACTTCTAGTTTTATGGGATCGGTTAAACATCTTTATATGTTTAGTTGGCATGTTTAATCCCATCAACACCATTGTACGCCATGCTTCGGTGACCCTATTCATATGTATAACAATTCGGGTTTTCCTAAATCTCTTTGTAACCGTTACCCAACCCATTTACGGTCCCGAGGTATCTCATCATTAAAAAGTCCCGCATTTATTGAGTTTAAATTAATTTTTATATTATTATTAATTAACTTATATTTATAACTTTCATAAATTGGCAAAATTCACCCTAAAAACAACTATTAACTTCTTTTGTAACCATCCTCAAACATTAAAGGCCAAAGTGAAAGATTGATATAACCTATTTACACAAACGGGTTACCATGACATGTACCTTGATCCAATCCAAAATCCAAACCCTGATTGAACCCGATTTGAATTTATAATGCCTTAGACCTTAATTTACTTAGATATTTTGGTAATCGAATCATTTAGTGTGTTATACTTTCTAATTATGGCCAACCGACACCACAAATATGTAAACCCGATCAAAAAATGATATGTTCTTCTGTAATTACGAAACCGGAGGTACACGAGCTTGTTATACAAGAATTCCTTCATAATAATTCAATTAAACTAGCAGATCTCATCTACAAACCCTAGCCGACATAACCCCTTATTTAATTGGATTATCATTGTCGTTCGTCTGTCCATTCATCAACTCAATTGGCTAGCTCGTGTTTGTTATAATTAACCTACCTTTGATCACAAATTGAGGTAATTGTTTACTGTTTTATGATCGTCATCACCTAGTGAAAGAAAACACTAACAATAATCAACCAACATCAATCGGATTAACCGATTGATGTTGTTAGGGTTTATAATTGAATTCTGATCAGTTTCTGTCTGTTTATATTTAGTGTTTTGTATGATATAACCAACTGGCTGGTTAGCTCAGTTGGTTTGTGCTAAGGCTGCGTAGTGGCTGGTCGCGGGTTCGAACCCCAGCCACCCCATTTTTATTTTTATTTTTGTTATTATGGAGATTTAGGTTTAATTAATTATATTAATTAATAATAAATATAACAAATAGTAAATAAATTATATTTTATTAAATACCGACACTATTTCTCGTGTGTTTCCCGAATCTTATAAAAACTATATTCATGTGCGTCTAAGTATACAGATATGTGTATATATATATATATATATATATATAATACAATATGTTAGAGTTTTCTTAAGATCTTTATAAATAGAAAAAATTTATTAAATATATTTAATAGGTTAAATTACTTTTATAATGGTCACAAAAATACATATATATATATATATATATATATATATATTAAACAAGTAATATTGCAAAATTTAATAAAACTAAATATCTATAAATAAGATTAGATAATATATAACTTAATAAAATGATATTAATCATCTAACTCTCGAATCCTATCATATCCGTCAACTTCGTATATTTATTTTCGCATTCAATATATTTATTAGGCTTTACCTTCAATGCTTGATCTACCATCCTCGTCTTTATTATTTTATTCGCGTTTGCTCGTTTGATAAGGTGAGTAGTTCACTCCCCTCTTTTACTTATTTTATCTTTTAGAGACATATGCGTAATTAGCTATTTTTATATTATATAGTAGTCCAACGCAACTGTTTATCCTTGTGTGTGTATATTAGTTTTCCTCTTGCTATTTGCTTACTTGCTTTATTTGAACGCATTTAGGATAAGTTCCTCATTTATAGTATGATCATACGACTATTTTTGGCAACTGATGTCCATTTTATTGGCAACGGTTTAGTTCTAGCTTAGTAACCAATGTACATTTATATGGAATTGGTAGATCCCTATCTTTATGGTTTGATTGATTGTTTATGTGCTATGGCTTAACTGTTTATCTCACGAGAACAGTTCGCTCTTTTATTCATTATTATATACTTACAGATTTCTTGTGTTTTACTCACTCAATCTAGTGTTGACAAAATTATTGTATTTTTAACGCATTTGCAAGTTATCGTGTGATGTGATTCTCATGTTATTTGAGGACACTTAGGATTGCATGATAGAGAGAAGAAACAAGAATTTAGATTTTATTTTATCTTTACTTATTCTATTGATAGACTATGTATTGTTGGATTATTAAATTTGAAATAATAGATATTATAACTTCAATTATTCCACAAATATGGCCAACCCACCTCAAACACACAAGTTCCCTCCAATGTGGTTAGGTGATCTTTATCCCACATAGAGTTCCCAAATGATTCGAGTGTTGTATAAAATGATGGTGTTAGACTTGTTTTTAAAAGGGATTTTCTTTTCTAAATTCTAGATTGGAAAACAATTTATGTACATTGGATTTGCATGCATTCAAATGTATGGTACTTTGTTAAGAACTAATTTTCAAAGTTCCTTTAAATAAAACTCATTTTATTGTGAAATCATTAACATTTAATAAAACCAATTTTATTACCTAATGATTTCTAAGGAACCAATTTTATGCAAGTTGTTGACTTTAAATTGTTAATTATCCATATCCTAATAAGATAAAACAAAAATATAAATCAACCAAGCAAGCATAAACAAACAACCATAAGTTCATAACCATAGCCAACTAATCTTGACAACACTTCTTGACCGAAACAAGTGTGCCAAAAGGTCTCTCCCAAGGGACGAAAAGGACACAAGGCTCGTGTCGGTGAACTCCCACTTGATCCCGCATCCATATGCCTCAAGTGTCCACCTTTGTGTTGTGGTTCCACCACTTTATTTGGACTTCCTTTTAGGCTATAAATTCAGCTTCTAGCACTCTTGGGCCTCCATATTGGGTTTTGGTTTTTGGGCTAAAATCTCATCTTGGATTATTAGGTCCATTAAGGCCTAAATCGGCTCAAAGCCTAAAACCCAATTTCTTGTGTATCTCCTTTTACAAAAAAATATTCTTATATATTTTTCTCTAGTAAAAGATATACAACTAATCTACCTATTATTACATACCAACATGAAATAAATAGATTAAAACCCCAAATAAATATTACAACCATATCGAATAACCGAATAAACCATAACACAAACACACATCCAAACACAAGGTCAGGACTTGGTTATGAACATCCAAATATGCAAGTAATACAAGTCCCAAATGGTTTCCCTTTTAACCTCACAATTTTCGGCCAAGATTAATAGAAAACCGAAAATTGTGGGTTTTGTCCAAACAAAATAATCAAATATCCAAATGACTTATTTTTTTTCAAGATTACCACATGCATGTAAAGTAAATCTTAAAAAACCAAGGGGTAACCAAAAGCCCTAATATTTTCGGCCATATGGTGAACCACACCACACCAAAAAAAAACACGAAAATTTTAGATCTATTGAAACATGTATTCGTATAAGCGGCTCTTGATGTCATTGTTGGATTATTAACAAGTTTATCAAAGCCATATAACCAAATTTATATGAAAACGCATCGGATATATTTATTTCAAAACTTGTTATTTAAGATTAATTTAAAACCGATTTTAAATACAAAACCCAAAACCTGGATCCATAAACGAAAATCCATGCTATCAAAATAAACAACCATAGGGTGTTTAGAAAACTAACTTCAAGTTGCTAGGAAAGATGGAGAGGATAATGTTCTTGAGAGGCTAGTCTTCAAATGGAGAAAACCCTCAAGCTTGTATACCCCAAGCCACCAACAAAACACCCTTTGATTTACTATGATTTACACTTAAATTGACTCCTACCTTCTCCTCCTTTGATCTTGGCAGAAATTGGAAAGAAAAGGAGAGGGGTTTTTTTGCACTTGTTACTTGTGTATTAGTTGAGAGCGAGAGAGAGAAAGAGATGTTTTACAACCAATGCACCATCTTTTAGACCAATGAAAATACTTACATGTTATAAGAACTTGTGAGATAATAAAAGATGAGAAAGACAAAAGTTTTCCCTCCCAAATTTTTAAACTCAATCATGTTTATGTTATACTTGTTACATGTCATAAAATATAACATTACATAATGTAGGTAACATATATCATGTCAGAAGCCTTTATGTTGTTATTTGACCATCTTAATTAACATTATAAAATATCTTCTCTCAAAAAATAAATTATCCATATAATTTTGTATACTACACAAGTGCAAATATTTAGAAACCCAATTTCTAAATACTCTAAGTGTTAATATTTATTTGTTATATCATATCTTAAAATAAATATCCTAGGTGTTTGTCTAGCCTGTTATTGAGTATGACCCGACTTGGATCATAACGCACTAGCCACATCAATTTAATATGTGTCTTGGGCAGACCGAGTCCAACATTTCCAACTTTCGAATAGCTACCCATCGCTCCCAACTTTCACCTTATTTTCTTCTATCACCCCTTAACTAACAGAGCATTAACTCCGTTAGTTTTTTGCTGGCGTGGACTATTTTTAAATGTGTGGCATGCTTATGTGGAAAATGGCTATTATTTTATTTATATAAAAACACCCAATTACATATACCACCACCTCCATCCCTACCAAATATAACTCGCCGGAAAAGCTTGAAACACAACCAACATAACCCTAGCTGTCATTGCACCTCACTATTAACGCTTCCTGAAGAACAATGATGCAGGTGGAAGCTCGTCGGAACCCCTTGCCGGAATAGCGAGGTTCGCCGGAAAAGCTTGAAACACAGCCAACATAACACAATCCGTCATAGCACCTCACTATTAACGCTTCCCGAAGAATAAGAATGCGGGTGGGAGCTTTGGAACCCTTCTCTGGAATAGCAAGGTTCGCTGGAAAACTTAACAAACTACCGGAGTTTCATTTTAGAACACCGGGATGCTTCCTACCGACTTAATCCTTCAGTAGTAACCGCCTGAGACCAAGAGTCGTCTGAACTTCCGAGCCACCGGCGACTGCTTTGCCTTAGCATCATCAACGGTTGGTGGTTGCACAGATATGACAGTCGTCGTCGGCTTTATTACTGCTGAGGGTGCCGCCGCCAATGCTGGATCTATAGTAATGAGACGAATGTGGTGGTGAAGTTGAATTTCGATGGCGTTGGTTTGCAAGACAGTAACACCGGGGTTCCTTTCTTTGGTCACAAGTTAGATTTTAGTATGGGACATATGATTATTTGAGGTGGAAGGAGAGGTGGGTGGTGGTGGTGGTGGAGGGTGGTGGGTTGGGTGGAGGTAATAATGGAGTTAGGGTTTTTTTTAAGAAGTAGAAGAGATGATGTGGTGTGTGAGCCCATAATTATTATTATTATTATTTTATTTAAATAATGACACATCAACAAATAAAACTAACGGAGTTAATGCTCCGTTAGTTAGGGAGTGATAGAAGAAAATAAGGTGAAAGTTGGGAGCGGTGGGTAGCAAATCGAAAGTTGGGAGTGTTCTCTACCAAATGATTAAAGTTGAGAGTATTAAAAACCAATACCCCTTTTTAAAAATAGTTTTGAATGTTTGTTGTTGTAGATGCTCTAGAGATTGATAAAACTCGAGGTAATTTCGATTGAAAAAAACATGGTTTTAATTAATCAACGATTACAGGCATGACAACAGGGCAACTAACTATGGTGTTTTCCCATAAAATCCAGATCGCCGAGACCTTTTCGTCTGCGGGTTATGAAACCGCAAGTCCAATCATTTAGCTAAGTTATGTCTATTTGAAGTTTGAACCTTTTTTTTATCATGTTTCCACAATACCAACTCTTGCAAATAAAAGCTTGCCAATTCTTAGATTTGTTCCTTATCTTATGACCAGCTTCCATCGAGTAAAATTGGGATTTTTTTAGAGAGAGAGAGAGAGAGTGGTAATTCCTTTATCAAGCTTACAATGTATCTATGGATAAATTAATCTTCTATGGAAATTAAAAATAACAATTCTACCGTTGTCAAAGTTTATAAGTACGTTTTACACCAAGAGAAAGTCTAATTGATGGAAGAGTAGCTAGCATGAATTTTATTTCAAGTAGAAAAGGAGTTCATAGACATCTTAAAATGCATCATGGGTTCACTGTTTTTAGACTCTGAACTAAAATAGACGAGTTACAAACGTCACGCACTCCATATACAACTTCATATGGAACTAACATTAAACTTATCGCAGTCGTGTCACGTTTCCATTACCAAACCACTTAAATGTAACGCTGCACCGTTTATTGAATCCTTATCTTCGTGTGTTGCAATCTAATGTCACCCCAACCACCTGCTATAAATCCGGCTTGCTAACTCACTTGAATAGCATATACAACCCATTACCCGAGTGTGAACCGGTGTACCATCAAATATGAAAGGAGTTGTGATATTTGTGTTGACAATGCTGGTCATAGCTGAGTTCATGGTGCAGCCAAACGAAGCCATTAATTGTCATGATGTCGGCGGTTTGCTGGAACCATGTTTAGGCTTCCTAACGGGAGGTGGAATCCCATCGCTTGAATGCTGCAGAGGGTTGAACACTCTTAAAGACAAAACCCCGAGTACGGTTGATAAGCAAGTCGCATGCACGTGCGCCCAGCTCGCAGCAGTTAAGTATAAAGTTGTTGATGTTTTTGCTAAGGCTCTTCCTGGTTTATGTGGAGTTACTATCGACGTACCAATTAGTACTACTTTTAACTGTTCCACGTGAGTACTAAATCTAATCTAATTAAACCTAAGTTTATAAATAAACTATTAATGCTAATTATTCATATATTTTTCCTTTGATGGTGCAGGATTAAATAATATGAGAGTTACGAATGGCGTGGCACCGAAGTCCTTTGGATGTAATACGACGTTATGTGTTTCGCAGTTCAAGGCCTTAGTGAACTTGGTGTATCAAATAAAACTATAAATAAATATGATACTGTTTTCAACGTTAAAAAATAAGTAGTTATTTATTCTTTGAAAATATCTTTTTTTTTTTTTCGAGCGGCTACTTTCATTAAAACGACACTACTAGCAAGACGCTAAAGACCAAAAAACAACATATTTCTACTAAAACGAATCGTTAAACCAATCAATTCAAGGCAACGGATTAAAAGGGGACCAATTTGTAATCCAAAGCAAAGCCAAAGACTTGATCGTTCACTTCGGGAAGTTTGTAGGATTTTTTCTTAAAAATAGCGTGTTATCATCTTGCAAATGCACCGCCAAGCTGTTCAAATAATACCGAATATATCAATTATGTGAATGCCGTGTTTGCAATATAAAACCAGTTGATAAATACACGTAAAAAGTTGAAGAAAATTAATAATAATAAACGAAGCAAATGGCTAATCATTAAACTTAATGGAAATATACGCAAACCACACTTATGATTAGATTTTAGGTTAGGCAAAATTTAAGCTAAATCTTGTTGAATTTATATTGGTAAAAAGAGTAGTTAATTAATTTCAATAAATAGAGGCTTTTTAATTAATTAATA
Organism: Bidens hawaiensis; assembly: GCF_021521415.1. Classification (NCBI taxonomy): domain Eukaryota; kingdom Viridiplantae; phylum Streptophyta; class Magnoliopsida; order Asterales; family Asteraceae; genus Bidens; species Bidens hawaiensis. The sequence goes on along the minus strand of NW_027495390.1, from coordinate 106,236 downwards.
TTTTTTTTATCATTCACTCTTTATAAATACTCAAAGTTACCTACAGATAAAAATGCATGTTCGCGTAGAAAATAAAGGATTTCTAAATGATACTTTTGTGTGACAGGGAAGAGTTTGTGACGGTACATGTATTTGTATTCGTATTTGTATCTATACTCGATTGTACCCATGCAAAAAATCAGTAAAAACATGTACCAATACTCGTATCAAATTTTTAGGTATGGTACGTGTATGAGTATGGGTATGTCAGTACGGAACCCGTTTTTTGTACCACTTTCCTTTATCATTTGCAAATTTTCAACGATCTTGAAACTTGTACCAGTACAACAAACAAACAACATGAATTAGTCCGGGTATCGGTACTTTGCACAGGTACGTGACGGGTACCAAATTAGTACAACCAGCAAATTGGTCGCCGATTTAATGATAATATAATATTGAAGAACTCTAATTCAGTCGCCGGTTTTCAGTAATATGTTTGTTAGTTCGATTCTTGAATGTTATATTGTTTAATATTGAAGAAAACGTTTGATACTTGTTCAATAATAACAAGGTTGGAGAATATATTTTATATATTAAATATAAAGAATCTCAATTAAACCCATATATATTCCAAACATGTATAAAATATCAAACGTACACGTGTCATACCCGTACCTGTACCCAGTTGTACCGGTACCGAAATTCAGCAAAAACGAATACCAATACTCATACCGAATAAGCTAAATCAGTACGAATACCGGTACGGATATGTGTACGGGTATTTAGGAAAAAATGTTCATTCCTAATGTGTGAGTGTGTATATGCGAACAAATTAGTTTAATGACTTTTATATGTATATACCATAAACATTTGTATGTAAAAGGTGAAAGTTTTTGTTAAATATGGAAAAAAAATTAGGTTTATTCTTTTTACTCTCGTAATGATCTAGTGTTATGCAATAAACATCTCCCTATATAGATCTTTTCATCGCTCGTTCGCCATGTAAATTGTTTTACGGGGACACCTTCAACTCAATTTGCAAAATATGCATAAAATACATGCTATCGTGGTGACAAACAAGTCTTTTCAAACCATATTATTGTTACTTAACTTTATTTTGTGGAACTCCAAGTGTCAATCTATGCATCATTGGCAAATGTGATCTCCAGTATCTAACTATCTATCATTGTCATTAACGTTGTTACGTTGACCTATCAATCTGTTAAGGCAATTAGGTTGCGTAGGATATGTGGTTATAAATCTTTACATACCTAAAATGGCAAAAGACGTCATTTATGTTTGCACGGTTTTTAAATAGACGTCTTTTGGCAAAATTAATGACATAAAACATCTTTTAGTTCAAAAAAACGTTGCATGGTTCGTCCTTTTACCAACGGGGGTTAGTTTTTCTCGTTAAATCCAGTCATATGCATCTCATGTGAGAGCAATTTAGTCTTTTTACCCTCCTCAAGAGTTATTTGTGTAATTGACTTAAAATCTTGGACTTTAAGTAAATAAAAGTTTTAATCTTCTTAACCATCACCTTCTTCCCCCAAATATTCATAACCCACCATCAACACCACAACCAAACACCAACCATCACCCATCATCATCCCATCCAACCTTCCACAAGCATCACCACCACAAGTCACAACATCACCGCCACCACCCACGCCATCAACACTCACCACTACCGTCACCATCAACCCTCACCAACAACACCCATCAACACATGTGTTAACTTAGTAGTCACTGCCATTTACTTGTGAACAGAGGGAAAAGGGAAGAAACTGAGCAAAATTGAATAATAGTTTGTTTATTTTCAGAGTTTAGAGAGAGAGAGAGAGAGGTGGGTAGAAGACGGTGGTGGTTTCCGGAACATGATGGGCTATACAACCACCAAGATAATCTCTAACCGCCATCAGAAATCACCTTCCAATCGATAAACACAACAACCGCCACCGTTTTAACATTCCATCGTTGTTTACCATTCGACGTCGCCGCTGCTGCCAGTCCCCTGCTAGTCCCAATACCCCTACCCCTGTAATCAAATGGATAAAAAAAAGGTGGATTCGAGTACCTTTTCGTTCCGAATTGCAGTTGCCACCTGTTAGGGCTCGGATTAGTAGCCTGTGAAGAAAACCCCAAAGGCTCTGACCTAGTTACGATATGAAAAAAAACACCCACGGTGGTGGTGATAGACAATACTAGTGGTTGTGGTGCGAATGTGGGTAATGACGGTAGGTGGTGTTTACAAGTGGCGGGTGGTTGTTTGGTGATGGTGGTTGAGAGAGAGAGAGAGAGAGAGAGAGAGAGAATGTGAGCGTGTGGTGATTGTGTTTTATATGTTTTTATAATTTAGTTTTGATTATTAAATTATTCTAAATTTATAAATATACCCTCATGTGCATTGCATATGACCAAATTTAACGAAAATACTTAACTAGGTTAGTGTCAAAAGACGTAGCCGTGATAGAGTTTTTAAGCATAAAGGATGTTTTCTGTCATTAAGTTTACCAAAGGATGTCCATTGAAAAATCGTGCAAACATAAAGGACGTCTTTTGTCATTTTGTCTAAGTATAAGGGAAAATTCCCTAAATGATCGACCCTTTTGAAGAGAGAGAAAAAAAATTCAAAAATTCTTAACTTTCACAAAATGACCCAATTTTTTGTACTGAGAAGACGCATTGGAAATATAACCGACGAGATTGATGAACCATTTAAAAGCTGACACGTGGCAAAAATCTAACAAGTCCGACCGTATTTTTGAAAAACTTGGGGGGGGGGGGGGTCGTCCAAATTTTTTCTTTAAATCTTTTGGTAAAAAACAGTCTCTAGACAGTTTTTTTATTTTTCCTACCTTGTCCGTTTAAATTGTGATTATCTCTAACTTCATCTTCTTCATCTTCATCTTCATCTTCATCTTCATCTTCATCTTCATTATGTACGTAAAATTACAATAAAATGACTCCAATAAAACCAAGAATTAGAATATCCTGGCAATGAAAAAAACTAAGATGTATCATTGTGTTCTAAAATATCCATAATTTGAACACGGGTATGTGAGAAATCAGGCTGCAGTTCATGAATACTAAAAATCCACATTATGAAACCACTGATCCAATAATCTGACCATGAACAATAATTAATTATAAACAGCCATAATAGGAAGCATGTGTTAAGAAAAGATAACTTATAAAGGAATCTCAAAGTGTCACTTATGAATGATACTTCAAACCGAAATATTCTAATGCAAGAATTTCTAAAAAAACAATATGTAATCACACAAAGAAACGTACATATTGTGAAAAAATATACTTATTTGATATAACAATAATGATATAAATCCAAAAGCAAAATGAAGAAGATGAAGATGAAAAGATGAAGATGAAGTTAGGGATAATCAAAATTTGAACGGACAAGGTAGGAAACATAAAAAAAAACCGTCCAGAGAGACTGTTTTTACAAAAAGATTTAAAGAAGATATTTGGATGAAAACTCCAATATTTTCAAAAATTTGGTTGGTTTTGTCAGAATCATGACACTTGTCAAATTTTAAATAGTTCTCGAATCTCGTTGGTTATATTTCCTATGAGTCGGCTCAGTACAAATTAAATGGGTTATTTTGAGAAAGTTGTAATTTTTTGGATCTTTTTTTTCTCTCTCTCTCTTCATTTGGGTCATTTAGAGAATTTCCCCTAAATATAAACTAGGAGGCTCTAATAGCCCATTTTATTTCATTGTCTTAGCAATTAACTGAGAGAAAAAAATAAAAAAAAAACTCTTGAGTCCCTTCCAAGTGGCCTTCTATCAATGAACTGAAACGGCCCATAGGTCCATTCGTTAACTAGAAGCACTGGTCTGATTAGTGACCAAATTATCGACCTAGCGTGTATGATTTAAGGTCTCGGTTTGCCTAGGTTTACAAGGTTGGAAGTTTGATCATGCTTTTATTAACTACTAATAGTGTTGTTCACCAAGAGACTTACAGGTGTGCATGGTAATGCATAGGTTTCGAGCTAGTAATAATATGAGTCGAGTCAGCTCCACTTGATATTTCCAATACAACCCGAAAGTAATAAGTTCGGATATCCGGTTTTGAACACCCCTTGTTGTGTGTGGTTCAAACATTTATACAAGTCAGGAAACTCGAACGAAATCAGTTGAAGTCATATCAACTCCAGCTTTAACGTGCTTTTACTTTTATATGTGGCAGTGGACTTGGTGAGCTACCCGCAAGCTGAAGAAACACTAATCGACCCCGGCAGATTACGGATAATCTGGGGGTTAAATAGATGTTTCCCACGAGGGTTAGGTCCGGCAAGATGGTTATTCTTCTGAGGACCTGCAAAACAGACACCGTGAGCTCATCACAGAGAAGGGGGGTACCTCCTTGTGACCACCCTCCGGCGTGAGAATCAGACTAGATTGCTCTTGAATATAAATGTATATTAAGAGAAATAGCTAGAGAGAAGATGATGATACCGTTCCAAGGTGTTGGAGTATTTATAGCCGAAGGTAGGTGTCCAAGAAGGTACAGCCGGCTGTATAATATTCCTTTTCTACCAACTGTGGGCTACGCACGTGCCGTGCTGGTGGTTGGTGGGTAGGCAGCGGCTGATAGTGACATGGCCGGCTGTGTACTATTCCTTTTCCACCAACTGCAGGCTATGTACATGCCACGACAAGGGTTGGTGAGTAGGCAGCGGCTGATAGTTACATTAAGTACCAGAGCGTGCTGCTCGTCGTACTGTTGTCAGTGAGCTGTCGCAGCTTTGGTCAGATCTTTTGTCCATACCTTGGCAGGTATAGTACAAAAGATCCTCCAGTAGCGTACGGACTGGCTCATTTGGGCGGGAGTTTTCCCGGCTTTGGGCGGGAGTATTCCCAGCTTGTTCATTCCCTCTTCAGGTGACATTACTAAATTATTTGAGAGTTAGTGCCTTGTGCGTGTAGCCTTGCTGTGCGGGTAGCCTTCCCTGATGGCTAGTATCCGTAGCTGCGGGAACAGGCGGAGTACGTCACTATTGGGAGGCTTTTCCAGCGGGAACAGCTTGCGTACTGCGCGTAAGGACGTCGCGTCTCTGAGCATGGTTGGTCCTGCGGATCCAGTTGGTCTTTGCGCAGACGTCCCTCTTTAAGGTGAGTCTTGCGAGTTCAACTGCGCAGACGTCCCTCTTCGAGGTGAGTCTTGCGGGTCAAACTGCGCAGACGTCCCTGTTTAAGGTGAGTCTTGCGGGTCCAACCACGCAGACGTCCCTATTGAAGGTGAGTCTTACGGGTCCAACTGGGCTCTGCTAGGACCTACCTCTTCAAGTCCCCCCAGTCCAATGTTCTTCTCATGAATTGTTATTAAGTGAGGTGAACTTTTGGACTTAAGCAATGGGTGTGAAAAGGGTTTAGTTTTAAGGTTTTCCATGGGGATTCTTCCCGCGGAAGTCCTAATGTCACGTGCAGAAATTCCCGACTTTTCTGCTTGATCTTTGGGTATGATGCGGGTAGGTCTGTAACCTCCTCGCAAGTCAGGAGCGTTGAGTTCCACTTGTGTAGATTCTCGATGAGATTTTGGTAGTTTTAAACATAGTGATCAATTATGTTAAACAACCAATTCCATCTTGGAGCTTCAAACAATCTTGTTCTCAACGTTCCCGCTATGCGGGGATGTTATTTCCGTTTCCGCAAGCATGGCCCAGAAGATCCTTCTTGGTTTCAATTCCCTGCGAATGCTAAGTATGTGAAGGGTTTTGCCTTGACACTGTACCCGCACTCGTCTTATAGTTTCTTTACTTCCAAGGTATTGTTGGCTTCAATTCCCTGCAGGTGCTAAGTATGTGAAGGGTTTTACCTTGACACTGTACCCGCACCTGTCTTATAGTTACTTGGTTGCCAAGGTAAGGGGGTGTATTCCCGCTTACTTTTGAATCTTTTTGACTTGCGTTGTAAACGTTATATGACTTGCTCATGCATATTTTAGTTTAACTTAGCAATTTTCCAAGTGTTTTGAGTAAGTTAACCTTTCGACGCGCGGTTGTTAATAGGCTAATGTTCAGTTTCCTCTATCATGGTTGTGCGGGTAGGACCGTCACTTTAATTTAGTGGGATGACCAAACTTTACCTATAACTGACCTGCGTGAAGGTTTTCCTCATCTTTTCCTTAGAAACTTTTGCCGTTTTTTGTTTATGCTGGTTTTGCCGTCGTCCACACGCAACGACTTCTTTCCATATTTATGCGGTGAATACCGGCATATCCGTCCGGAAAGTTCATAAGTATAAATGTAAAGGGATCAACACAATGTGATAAAGGAGAATCATTTCCATTAGAAGTGGCTCTAGGCCGTTTCTTTATAAGTTTGGAATTGATCTACATATAACATTTGCGTAATTGAGCTCCATTCCATGTTCTTGGGATGGGGGTGCCATCGAGCCTTTCGAGCCGGTATGCGCCCTTTCCCAAAACTTCTTTGATAATGTATGGCCCTTCCCAGACCGGGGCCAGCTTTCCTGGGCGTTCTTGGTTCGAAGCCACGTTGTTACGTAGTATGTAGTCTCCGACATTGAAGTTGCAGAGTTTTACCCGCGTGTTGTAGTACTTTTGCATTTGTCGCTTGTAGTTCTCTTCACGCGCTGCGGCTAAGTCTCTGCGTTCCTCGGTTAGCATAAGGTCTAACCGTCTTTCCGCATCATTGTCCTCTGGTTGAATCAAGACCCTTGGTGAGGGTAGACCAATTTCGACCGGGACCATGGCTTCAGTGCCATAAGTGAGGCTGAACGGGGTTTCTCCCGTACTTGCCTTTTTCATCGTTCTGTGTGCCCAAAGGACGTGTGGAACTTCGTCCACCCAGCCGGATCTGTGTTCCAGGAGTCTTTTCTTGATGCCGTCGACGATGCTCTTATTTGCTCTTTCCACCTCACCATTACCCTGCGGGTGCGCCACTGAGGTAAAGGTGTGGGTGATTTGAAGTTCTTTCAGCCACTGTTGTAGCTTCTTGTCAGCAAAGTTGGTGCCGTTATCGCTCACCAGATTCTGTGGAAGTCCAAAACGACAAATAATAAATTCCCAAATAAATTTTTTGATATGTTTTACGGTTGTTTGGGCTAAGGGTTTTGCTTCTATCCACTTGGTGAAGTAGTCGATGGCTACCACTAGATACTGAACGTTCCCTGCTGCTGTGGGAAATGGGCCTGTCACATCGATGGCCCACTTCTGAAATGGCCATGAAGAGGTGACTGGAACAAGTTCATTCTTCGGGCGATGCGTGTTGGGTGCGTAGAGTTGGCAAGACCTACACTTTCTAATGTATGCCAGTGCATCCGTATGCATCCCCGACCAAAAGTATCCCGCGTTGTTTAGCTTAGCTACAACTGCGCGTGGACCTGCGTGTATCCCACAGATGCCTTCGTGTACTTCCCTTAGGAGGTAGTCGGCATCTCGGTCGTCAACGAATCTGAGGAGTGGGCCAAGAAAGTTACGTCTGTAAAGGATGTCATCGATGAGTTGATAGTTCAGTGCTATACAGCGTAGTTTTCTTGCCTGTGTTTTTGACTCTGGTAGTGTACCCGTCGCAAGGTAATTTATTATTGGTGTCATCCATGTTTCTGTGCCGGTTTGGATGACACAGATTTCCTTGTGCGGGACTGATGGTGTGCCAAGGAGTTCAATGCGGATATCCTTTCCCAAGTGGGTGAAGGCCAATGACGCAAGCTTGCTTAACGCATCCACAGATTTGTTTTCACTACGCTTGACGTGTATGACCTTACAATCGTTAAAATCGCGCATGAGGGTTTTTTCTTGTGCGAGGTACAGCGCCATTGTGTCGTTCACGGCCGTGTACGTCCCGTTTATTTGGTTGGCTACTAACATGGAATCCACGTGGGCTTCCAAGTTCTTCACTCCCATCTTACGCGCAATTCTCAGCCCGGCCAAGAATGCTTCATACTCTGCTTCGTTATTTGTGCTTGGAAAATCCAGTCGAATAGCGTAAGTGTATTCTTGGCCCGCTGGTTGATTAGTTTCAATCCTGCGCCTGAGCCCTCGTTGCTGGCTGCTCCATCAGTGTAGAGTCGCCAGACATCATCGATGTCCTGTGCTGGAGAGGGTTGAGCCTCTTCCTGGCACTCTTTCTCCCGTGAGGCGGGGACTTCTGCAATAAAGTCGGCCAAGACCTGGCCTTTTATGGCTGGTCGCGGCTTGTACTTTATCGCGTATTCTCCCAATTCTATTGCCCATTTGGCTAGGCGTCCCGACAATTCGGGTTTGCCTAGAACGTTTGCGAGTTTGAAGTTGGTGAGAATGGTGATTGGGTGACCTTGGAAGTATCGTCTTAGCCTGCGTGAAGCCTGTACAAGTGCTAAGACTAATTTTTCCAGGGTAGAGTACCGGGTTTCTACGTCTGTTAGGACACGGCTAACATAGTAAATTGGCATCTGGATGCCTTTTCGCTCGACTAGCAGGACGGCCCCGGTTGCTCTATCTGTGGCGTAGAGGTATAGGATTAATTCCTCCCCCGCTTTCGGTGCTGTGAGCGTTGGGAGTTCGATCAAGCGTGACCGAATTTCCTGCAACTAGGCGTCAATTCAGTGTCTGAGCTTACTTGATGGTAGTAGGTGATTCCATTTTGATAATGGCTTCGACCTTTTCATGGTTCTCTCTGAAGCCATCTTTAGTAACAATGACTCCTAAGAACTTCCCTTCTTCCATCCCAAAGGAACACTTGCTCGGGTTGAGCTTCATGTTTATCTTTCTGAGCGTGCTGAAAGTTTCTTCGATGTCTTTCAACATTGTTTCTGGGTCAAGGCTTTTGATGACCAAGTCATCCATGTAGACTTCCAAGTTCCTCCCAATTTGGGTATGAAACTCTTTGTCCATCAGGCGTTGGTATGTGGACCCGGCATTCTTAAGTCCGAATGGCATCATTTGATAACAAAATGTGCCATCGGGCGTCCGAAATGCGGTTTTTTCCTGATCGTCAACGGCCATGTGGATTTGATGGTACCCTTTATACGCATCAAGGAAGCATTTAAGGTGAAACGGTGCTAACGAATCTACCTTAAGATCAATTTCGGGTAACGGGTAACAATCTTTGGGGCATGCTTTGTTTAAGTCTTTGAAATCTATGCACATGCGTCATTGCTTGTTAGACTTCGGTACCATGACGGGATTTGCAACCCATGTTTGATATCTGCTAACGCGTACGATGCCCGCGTCAAGGAGTTCCTTGACTTGGGTTCTACACGCGTTAGCTTGTTCCGCCCCCATTACTCTGCGCTTTTGTATGACTGGCGTGAAAGCCGGGTCACACTTGAGCTTATGCTCTGCCTTACTTCGAGGTCAGCTGGTGTCCACGCGAAGATGTCCGCGTTTTTCTGTAGTAAGCGTTTGAGTAAGGTGCGCGTAGGATCAGTGACTGTTGGGCCAATGGTAACCGCCTGGTCGGGGTATTTTCCATTGAAGGCCCATTCTTCTGGTTCGGTGATGGTTGGTTTAGCCATCTTTGGTTTGGGTGTTGATGAGACAGATGCGATGCATACCTGGGGAATACCGGTGACCATCGCTACGCCCTCAGCTGTTGGCCATCCCATCATGCCGTGGACTGAAGATACCACGGCATTGAATCCTGCCATCCCATCTCTCCCGAAGAGAATGTCGTATGTGTGGTGTGGCTTCCTCATTACGACAAAGTCCACGTCTTCTGTACGGGAGTGTTTCCCGTCTGTGAGAATGACGGGGAAGGATAGGATACCCAGGGGGGTGTTTGTGCTGCCGTCAAACCCTTCCATCGAGGCGTAGACCGTTTCCAGGCGTTCCTTGTCTTCGTCGTCTAGCTTGTCGAAGAACTGCCTATACATAACCGTTGACGAGGCGCCGTTGTCAACAAGAGTGCGGGAAGTGATGTAATGCCCCAGCTGGCTTTTGATGACGATAGGGCCCTCTTTGCTGGGTCCTCCTGGCACTCGTGGGAAGCGCACCTCGGCTTCCTTCCATGCGCATGGTTCTGTCGTCCGTCTTTTTCTTCCTCAGATGTTACTATAAACCATGTGGATGCTGATGTCAACGGGCTTTCGTCCGTTGCTTTTGTATCGGTTGTCATTCTTCCCTCCATTCTTGATTGATGCCACAAGGTGTGTAAGTTTTCCATCCTTGACGAATGTTTCAACAATATCCCTCAAGGATATACACCTCTCAGTGGTGTGACCCTTTGTCCCGTGGAAGTCACAGGATTTGCTCTGATCCGCGTCAGGTCGGTGCCGGACCGTTGGAGCTTTTGGCCATGGGAGTTTCTCAGTGGCAAATATCTCCGTGACGCTTTTGGTGAGCGGCGTCCACCGGGGGTATCGGCTTGATGGGTGCGTGTTATCCCTTCCGCCTACTAAAGAGCGAGAGCTGGATGAGGTGTCAAAGTTTACCCCTGACTGCCAAATGCCTAGCTTCCTCTTTTTGTTTTGCCGGGCGGTCCGGACGTTGTTTTCTCTAATCCTTTGCGCGTAGAGGTTTGTACTCTGGGGTAGATCCCCACCCAGTTGCTTCTCTATTTCGGCAAAGCGCTTGGCCGCCATCATGATGGCATCCCATGTGGATGGCATGCCGTCTTTACCCGTCAACGTGCGGATAAACTCTGGGTATTCGGCGCCCTGGATGAAAGCGGCGCGAACAAGATCTTCGCTTATAATGCCCAGACTCAGCTTTTTCGAGTTGAAGCGAGTGATGAAGTCTAGTAAAGATTCATCATCCTCTCTAACGAAGTTGAGGATCGTCCACTGCTCTTCAGTATATTTCCTCTGTTGACTGAAGTGTTGGCTGAACTTATGTTGGAAGTCTGCCCAATCGTAGATGTGGTGGACCGGTAGACGGTCAAACCACGCTCTAGCCGCTCCAACCAACGTCATCTGGAACATATAACACCACATGGGTTCCATCCAGTTGCTGACGGTTGCCCCCGCTATGAATCTGTTCAAGTGATCGTCTGGGTCGGATATACCATCATAAGTGCCGATGTTGGGCATCTGCTTGGCACTCTTCGGGGCGATTGCTTCCGCAATGTCCCTTGCAAACTTGGATGTTCCCTTTTTAGCAGTTGGTCTAAAGGTTTTGGAGAAGTCACGTGGGTTTCCCCCCGCGTTCCTTTGTTTGAAGGTTTCTCCAAAATTCCTTCTCGGTTGGAAGTCCGTTTCGTTACGCTTCCCTTTCGCCCTATGGCGAGGGTTTGCGTCACTGTCGGATTCCTCCCGATCATCGTCCGAGGACTCGCACTCATTGCTCATGTTGAGCCGTTGAGTGCTTCCGAATTCGTCAGCCTGTTGGAGTGAACATAAGCGTTCGTCCAACTCAGCTTGGAATTCCTTCTGACGTGCTTCCGCCCACGCTTTAACTTGATCAAGTGTTTGGCGGGGGAGCCTCGTCTGTTGTCTTTCCGCCTGGGTATTAATGAATCCCAGGGGATGATTGTTTACTGCACTTGCCCCCGCTTGGGTAACGGGGGTAGTGTTCTTAAAATTTACAGCACTTGCCCCGGCTTGAGTAACCGGGGTAGTGTTCGTAAAATCTGTGTACTCGCCGGTGTTCCTCCCAGTAGCTGGGGTTGTGATTACCGGGGTTTCTTGGTCACTCGCTGGCCTTGGGACCGGAGTAACGTTAACTATCTTTCCAGAAGTTTTGAAAAAACTGAAAAATAATAAGTTCTAGCTTTTATGCACGGATGACGCCAATGAAGAAACACTAATCGACCCTGGCAGATTACGGATAATCTGGGGGTTAAATAGATGTTTCCCACGAGGGTTAGGTCCGGCAAGATGGTTATTCTTTTGAGGACCTGCAAAACAGACACCGTGAGCTCGTCAATGAGAAGAGGGGGGTACCTCCTTGTGACCACCCTCCGGCGTGAGAATCAGACTAGATTGCTCTTGAATATAAGTGTATATTAAGAGAAATAGCTAGAGAGAAGATGATGATACCGTTCCAAGGTGTTGGAGTATTTATAGCCGAAGGTAGGTGTCCAAGAAGGTACAGCCGGCTGTATAATATTCCTTTTCTACCAACTGTGGGCTACGCACGTGCCGTGCTGGTGGTTGGTGGGTAGGCAGCGGCTGATAGTGACATGGCCGGCTGTGTACTATTCCTTTTCCACCAACTGCAGGCTATGTACATGCCACGACAAGGGTTGGTGAGTAGGCAGCGGCTGATAGTTACATTAAGTACCAGAGTGTGCTGCTCGTCGTACTGTTGTTAGTGAGCTGTCGCAGCTTTGGTCAGATCTTTTGTCCATATCTTGGCAGGTATAGTACAAAAGATCCTCCAGTAGCGTACGGACTGGCTCATTTGGGCGGGAGTTTTCCCGGCTTTGGGCGGGAGTATTCCCGGCTTGCTCATTCACTCTTCAAGTGACATTACTGAATTATTTGAGAGTTAGTGCCTTGTGCGTGTAGCCTTGCTGTGCGGGTAGCCTTCCCTGATGGCTAGTATCCGTAGCTGCGGGAACAGGCGGAGTACGTCACCATTGGGAGGCTTTTCCTGCGGGAACAGCTTGCGTACTGCGCGTAAGGACGTCGCGTCTCTGAGCATGGTTGGTCCTGCGGATCCAGTTGGTCTTTGCGCAGACGTCCCTCTTTAAGGTGAGTCTTGCGAGTTCAACTGCGCAGACGTCCCTCTTCGAGGTGAGTCTTGCGGGTCCAACCGCGCAGACGTCCCTGTTTAAGGTGAGTCTTGCAGGTCCAACCGCGCAGACGTCCCTGTTGAAGGTGAGTCTTACGGGTCCAACTGGACTCTGCTGAGACCTACCTCTTCACAAGCTAAAACAATTTAAACAACCATGGCACATGTCTTTAATTACTTATGAATATTTTTTATTGTTTAACAAAGTTTAATTCAGTTTATAAATATTGTTTACGTAGTTTAAATTATTCATCATCACAATTTCACTATTAATTGAAAAATAAATAAAGAATAATAGTTGTATCATGGGCTTTTGAGGACCCAATTGAAGTTTAACACGGTACTTTTGAGGACCCAAGAAGGTACCGATCCAATACCCAACTGACGGGGGGAAAGCTTCTAATTAACTATATGCCACCTGTTTCCACCACAACCGCATTTCTTTAACCACTTCAATTTATTACAAACACTTCTTTTTGAATATATGTGATATAACCACTTCAATTTATTACTAAATGCTTATCTGCCTATCTTTATCAAGAAGTTGGGGGTTCGTGAATCGTGATATAACGTGTTTGATAATACGAGGGTCGTGAAACACTTTCGAATTAAAATAATTTAGTGGTTCTTTTAAATATTCCAATTGAATAAAACTCTATAAGATAAAAACAACTGAAGAAATATGTGAATCTCGTGACTCAGAGATTTTTGATCGAATGACCAAAAAATGATGAAACAATTGTATGCATGGGATTAAAGTCTAGAAAGTGTGTTTTGCAATTATCTTTTCAAAATTCAAATTTAAATTAAAATTGCATCCAATTTTAATTAAGAATTTTACCTATGACAAATCTAAAAAAAAATAAAATTCTAATAAATTAGAAAGAAGCAACTCGGACTAGGGCTCTACCCCTTTAACCTTGTCCGGGGTTGTCACCCCCTAAACCCTACTTGGATTCCCTATTGCTTAGGTGCTCCACCCCTAAGAATGATTATAAACTCAACAACATGTGCCTCACATCTCTTGATTTGTTTGATGAATATTATAATTCACATTGATCAACAAGTCAATCAAATTACATTAAATATATATAACATTCATCCCTCAATTAGTATAATACTAAATTAACTTAAAATACACTAATAACACACACATAAATGAATTATTGTGACGATTGAATATCATCTTAGTATTTTACACATTTCAAATACTTGAATATCGGGTGACGCTATGAATTGAACCCTTGCTAGTTAAAGTGAATGCATTAAGATAATATACATGAATGTTTACATACTTATTAGTTCTTATTTGACATTACCTATTACTAGCTTTGTGCCTAATCCTTCATAAGTATATCAAAGCCAAGTTTCTTATTTGACCCTACCTATTACTAGCTGTCACACCCCAATCAAAGGCGGCTGAACATGTCGGGCGTAACGTATGATTGGACTGTAGCTCAAAAGACACTACTTAATGTAGCAATTATTATTTAATTTCATTAACATTAAATCAAGTACACAAATTATAATAATTAAATCAAATAAATCGTTCTTTTATGTAATTGAATAGAATTGTCTTCAATCCTGAATAATATCAACTACTTGTACCTGTAACATGTATGAAAATAGAGTTGGTCGACACGAATGTTGGTGAGAATACATAAGTTTTAGTTGTATATATATATACATATATATATATATATATATATATAGATAAATCACAATTCATATGTAAATGATGAGTGTTACAATTCTCATGAAAATGTATCAACTAAATAGATGTGGACCCGTTCTTATTGATACGAAATCATACTACTTGGATAAATGTATGATCATACTAGATGAGGATAGATGAAGATGAGATACCAACCATAAATCATAAAATAAACAATTAAGCATATAGAGTATTATCATAGAGCATGCAATAATCACACATAAACATATATTGAATTGTGTTTTGAATAGACGTGGAAATAAAAATCTGTAATTTAAATAGGATATACACGTCACCCCCAAAATTTAAAAGATGAAAAAATGGGAATATGTAAACTCACCTTAACGTGTGGATTATCGAAGATGAGACGGCGGAAAGAAGTTAAGAATAATCCTCGGGATACGTCGATGGAAGTTCCTAATTGTTAACGATAATATAAATTATTTATAACGAAATAATTATAAGGCTTACGATGAACAGGGTTTAAGTAAAATTTTAATTTAAAATATTATTAGTTAATTTAACTATTAATGAATTTGTAAATGCTATAAGTAACTAGAGAGTATAAGTTAAAGAAACATGACACCACGGTTATTAATCGGCTTAAAATGGATTTGTAGTCGTTTAGGGTTTTAATCTTTTATTATTATTATTATTATTATTATTATTGTTTTTGTTAGATATTTAAACAAGCAAAGTAAATATTATAAATGTTTATGTATACTAAGAAAAATTAACCGGATTCGATTCGTTAAATATTATTATTAAACATTAATGAAGTATAATATGAGAAAGTTGAATTATTTTGAATAATGAACATGGTTCGGTTTATTAAGCAAAAGGAGTTATTGTCTTATATACATATACATATACATATACATATACATATACATATGAGATTTATAAAAAGGTTCAAAGACAAGAAGACATTAATCCGGAGGTTCGATTTCTAAAAACAACATTTACTTAATGTTTTAAATCCGAAAGAATGACAATACTAGTAAGAATATAAAAGAATTTAAAAAAAACCCCAAAACCGGGCCTGGGAGGACTCAAACCCGCGCCCACAGGCCGGTTCATGTGCTTAACCATCATGCACCTGCCACTAGGGCAGGTGTCTAACTCATCTATAGTTTGAGATTAATTAATTTTATACACCAACTGATTCAAGTTCCTTCCCACTATGAACCCTAAAATTTAAAATCGTCCAATTCGTTCATAGTTTGGTTAAATTGAGTTGGGGTTTCTGTTAATCTCATAAAAACGAACATAAAGCAATGTTTAATTACCGTGATTGATAATGAATTGAGTGATAATGTCCGTTTAGGGTTACATATTAAAGCTTGAATGCGAAAACAAACTTAACAATAATGTATGGGTTAATTGATTAGGGTTTTAGGTCGGAATGTAGTAAGGATGGTGTTGTGACATTTGTCATTTTTCGGTTTAACTTGCATTTGTATTTATATAAAAAACCGACCCGTTTTGATCTTTCAGATTTGTTGTTATTAATAAAATATTGGATTTTATATTCGGTTATGTTTCACAAATGTCGGGTCAAGAAAACATCCTTTTCGGTATGTTAGAACACCTTTTTATGATGAAAAACGACTTAAAACAAACTTTAGGGACTATTGTTGTCAACTATCAAAAGCTTTTTTGACCATTTTAACCAATCACATGCAATTTCCCCATATGAATGAACCATACTCTTACAATTATAAAAGAAAGGTTCCATACACCACTTTGGTTGTTCATCTTCTCCAAACTCTCTCTTAAATCCAAGTATTCTTTCTTCAAGGTTCTTAATAATCAAGCAACAACCTCTCTTTAATTTTGTTTTGTTACTTACTAATTGAATCTTGTGGTACAACATATATATAATATGCACCCCTTGTTTCCTACGGCTTTCATCTTCTCCGGCCATGGTAGGTTGATGTGATATGCTACAAGGCAAGGCTTCATGGAGGACTCATAATAGTCCTTGATTATACTATTTTCTTGTAATGCTTACTTGTCCTGTTTATATTGTAAGTAGTTTAGTTTCTATTTCATGTTTAAAGAGTTCCATGGTATTGGGTATGAAGTCACTAGCCTCGGTCTTATCCCGAGTTGAGAACCGAACCAAAACCGAACTCTTGTTTACTAGTTTTGTTTTAAATATTTAAATAAACATGTTTATTTAAGATTTGAATATTATAACTTCTAAAATCATTTTTATAGTTCTATGGTATTTGGGTATGTGGCAACCATCCTCGGTATCATTCCGATTCAAGGACCAAACCAAAACCGAACTAAACCGAGTTCACTTGCTTAAGACACACAAGTGTGTTTTCGGCCACAGAAACTCACATTTTCTTCAAGAATCTATTTCAAACTAATTTTAAGTTATTTTATCAACATACTTGGTGTGCCGGAATCCAACTTGATCTTATAACAAGTTTGGACCGGTGAAACCAAATACTCGCTTAACGGACGTTAAGGTTCTTCACAATAGAATTATATGCATGGTTAAGTCTTTTGATTTTTATTGAGTTATCTTATAACATTTGTCACTTTGGAAAGTTGACTTTGAGTTTAGTTAATTATCTAGACTCAAAGTGACAAATCCGAACACTCGATTAAAACCTTGTTTTGGTATTTATATAACCAAGGGTGTTGCAATAGTGCATTATAACCCACATATGTTACTTAACATAGGTTGAGTAATATTTATGAATGAAATACCAAGACCCGGTTTCGGGTAAACTTACTTTTTAGAACATGTCTTTAATTTCCCAAATATATACATTTTTAAACCATAAACTTCATTTATTTACTTTACTTGTCATAATTTACTTTAAACCCTTCCAAGACTAACTACTAACTTAAGACCCGTTAAATCTAGGTCTTGCTTGTTAAACCGATCTCCGATTATTCACGAATCAATCTTTCAAGTTACTTTGTTAACGTGAGTACATTTCATCCCCCGTTTTCACTTTTATATTTTGGTGGTAACATGCATACTTATTTAAAACAAGAATGATTTGTTTTACTCACTTCTCAAACCACAAACTTTAGGGTGTATGATACTTAGAATACTTGCTCTTTTGTGTGTTATATGTCTCATATGCTTTACGTGCATTTTTGTTTATTTTTATGTTGTTGTTGAGCCTCAATAAGTATGATCATACGCTCCCCTAACTACTTAGCCTTGTGCTAGTAGAATAGGGCCTTATTATCCAAGTATGTCGGTTGTTACCGACTAGAAAGGATCCTCATTTACATATGCTTTATATGCCACGATTGATGCTTTTATTTATGGTCTCATATTCGTTTGCGGATTTTGCTCATATTATATAGACTCAAAACTATGAAATTGCTCACCAACATACGTGTTGACAAATATTATTTTTTGCATTGTTACAGGTTTGATTATTACTTGAGTTGGAGTTTGAAGACGTCATTCTATTTTGATACCGCTAGGTTATTAGAAGAATGAACAATATTTCTTTCTTATATTTTTGTGTTTATTTGTATGAACAATATGTATTTACTTTGGTGATTGAATGAAATTAATGAGTTGATTAAATATTGTCACTTTAATAGTGTCTTGTGATCTTGGGCAATCTGTTGCACCCCGGCATGTTCCGCCGCCTTTGGATAGGGTGTGATAGATTGGTATCAGAGCAAAGACTATAGGATAGGCTGTTATACGTAACGGCCTAGTATAGTTTTGCTTTAGGGTCCTTATACGTGTTGCTTATACGTGTTACCCTACTAAATTGTTCATTACACTTGTACATTTAATAGCTTATTTATTTCATTTAATCTTCAAAAGTATACACATGCACACACTCTCATAGTATTCCAAGGTATCCTTACCTTAAACGCAAAAACATTAGTTTATATATTGTGTTTTATGGATCACAAACTTAATTTGGATCCCGTTATTTAAGATCCCTTAAAGGTTGCATTTATATCGAGTTTGTAGCCATCATGGAGAGCGAAACACTATGAAACGACCATTTGACAAAAATATTCCAATAATCGAAGGTGATTTACTTACCTGGGATGACTGAATTGTAGTGTGTGTTTTCTAGGCCAACGAACCGTGTTATACATGTCAATACTTTAAGTTGTCGAATGCAAGCGTTCCGGTTGCCTTCTTATATTTTGGTGTTGAAAACACAAAAGCCACGGTGGTTAGTGGACAAGTGTTTTTAACATCTCGTTTATCTCCGATTTTATTGTATGTTATTATCGTGATTTGAGTCAACAACATGAAAGACGCGGTGGTACGTTCATATGTTTGACTCCACCTATTATTTTATAACAAGTTTTATTGGTCGGGATATCAAATCATGGTGGTTCATGTACGATTTTTCTACACTATATATATGAATTTCAATATCTCAAAACCTCCAATTTTTGAATGGCAAAGTTTGAAACTTGTATATATACATACATTTTATCTTTTCATTCAAGTATATAATAGTTTTTACTAATATTCTCATCCTTATAACTCTAGGATTCACAATCATTAAAACCATATATTTACTCATTTCCCTCATACTTATATCAGTTACCCCAAACTTATATTATTTCTCGTTTATTATTTTTGAACGTCTCCAATTCATCGCCAAACACGCAAGCCGAGCTCAGGTCGTCGGATGGCCGCAATGGTAGCAAAAAAAATCACCGCTATGTTTCCCGGACTTATAACGCAAATCCAAGCCACCCAACCCACCATTACTCAAACCACACCCAAACCCGCACCTTTCGCTTTGAAAAGTTTCACTAGTGCCAACCCATCTCAATTCTTTGGTACGAGCTGTGCCACTACTTTGTTGCTTTGGTTCGAGAAAATGGAAAGTGTGTTTACTCTTTGCGAATTCTCCAAACTCAAAAAGACCACGTATGCCTCCATCATGTTCGAGGATACCGCACACACTTGGTGGAATAGCAAGATTTTCACCCATGGGGCGGAAGTGGCTATGGCCTACTCGTGGACCAAGCTAAAAAAAGCCACGATGAAAAAGTTTTGCCCAAAACATGAACTTCAAAAACTCGAATCTGAATTTTGGGGACTTAAGCAAGAGAGTGGTGACAACTCCGCCTACTCCAACCGCTTTCACGAGCTTAGCCTCTTGGTCCCCACTTGGTCACTCCCCTCGAAAGGGCTATTGACAAGTATGCCAGAAGTTTGCCTATGCAAATCCGCGAATCGGTGATGAGTAGCAAACCGCAAACCCTTCATGATGCTATTACCTTAGCCGGTGCTCTTTCAGAAAACCATGTCAAAGCCGGTACCCTCACCATCAAAAACCCCAAGAAAACCAATGACAAGAGTACACCTGAACCAATCACCCTCACCAAAGTTGACTCTCAACCCCAATCCATAAACTACTCTAATTCCACCCACCACACCAAGAAGAAAGCCAAACCAAATTACTGGAACTATGTCGTCACCCACCCATCACAACCTCAATCTCAATCCCAAGCACTTCAAAACCGAAAACCGTATTCCAGCCCGCACCCATTATGTAACACTTGCCAACGCCATCACCCCTCCTACTCCGCTTGTCGCCACTGCACAAAGTGTAACTGCAATGGTCACACTAACAACATGCGTCGAGAAACCTCCCGTGGGCCACCCGCTCCACCAAAGTTTGCCCCATCCAACAAAAATCGTCCCGCTCCTTTTGCTCAAAACCCTCCTTCTCAAACTAGAGCTTGTTTCAATTGTGGAGACCCAAATCATTTCCGCAATGCTTGTTCCCGACTTTCTTTCATTAACCAAGATCAAATCATACCCACACCCTACTACCAAACCCAAGCCTACCAAGTTCAAACCTATCAACCCCAAATCCCGCAACTCTTGGCTCCTCCCGCTCAACCGATCCAAGCCATGCAAGCCCTTCCTCCTCCACCAGACCCGCAAGCCATGCAAGCCCTTCCTCCTCCACCACACCCGCAAGCCATTCATTCGTATCCCGCTCGTCAATGGAAAAATTCTCAAAGTCTTTGGCAAAACGATCCCTAAGAAACTAAACCTCATGTGTTGCTCTCAATCTCGTAAGTACTTGCGCCAAAAGTACGTTCCGTTCCTAGCCCAAGCGGTGGTGAAAGATCCCAAAGAAAAGAAAATTCAAGACATTCCCGTTGTTTGCGAATTTCCCGGCTTTTTCCCGAAGACGTCTCTGGTCTTCCACCCATTCGTCCTATTGAATTTTGAATCGACCTTGTGCCTGGAGCGACTCCCGTAGCCAAGGCTCCTTACCGTTTAGCTCCTTCGGAATTGGAAGAGTTATCAAACCAACTTCAAGAACTCTCCGATAAGGGCTTTATCCGTCCAAGCTCTTCTCCTTGGGGCGCTCCCGTCCTCTTCATGAAAAAGAAAGATGGCTTGTTTCGCATGTGTATCGATTACCGTGAACTTAATAAACTCACCATTAAAAATCGTTACCCTTTGCCTCGCATCGACGACCTCTTCGATCAACTCCAAGGCGCAACTTGCTTTTCAAAAATCGATTTTCTATCGGGTTATCATCAATTGCGTGTTCATGAAGACGACATTCCTAAAACCGCTTTTCGTACTCGGTATAGACATTACGAATTCTTGGTTATGCCTTTCGGATTAATCAATGCACCCGCGATATTCATGGACCTCATGAACCGCGTTTGTAAACCATTCTTGGACAAATTCGTAATTGTTTTTATCGATGACATTTTTATCTTCTCCAAGACCCAAGACAAACATGGGCATCATTTACGTTCCATTCTTGATCTTCTAATAAAAGAACAACTTTATGCCAAGTTCTCCAAATGTGAATTCTGGTTGAAAGAAGTTCAATTTTTGGGTCATATCGTCAATGATAAAGGTATTCATGTTGATCTCGCCAAAATCATGGCCGTAAAAGATTGGAAAACTCCATCCACACCCACGGAAGTCCGATCTTTCCTTGGTTTGGCCGGGTATTATCGGCGATTCATTCTAAACTTCTCTAAAATCGTGTTACCCCTCACCGCACTAACTCATAAAGGAAAACCTTATGAATGGGGACCGGAACAAGAAGAAGCTTTCCAAACGCTCCCGTTCTAACCCTTCCCGATGGAAACGACGACTTTGTGGTGTTTTGAAATGCATCCAATCAAGGTCTTGGTTGCATTCTCATGCAACGAGGTCAAGTCATCGCATATGCCTCAAGGAAACTTAAGGTTCACGAAAAGAATTAACGACTCATGATCTCGAACTTAATGTCGTCGTTTTCGCTCTCAAAACTGGAGATATTATCTTTATGGCACAAAATGTGTTGTATTCACCGATCATAAAAGTCTTCAACACATCTTTGACCAAAAAGATCTCAACATGAGACAACGTCGTTGGGCCGAATTACTTAGTAATTACGATTGTGAAATTCGCTACCACCCCGGTAAAGCGAATGTTGTAGCCGATGCCCTTAGTCGTAAAGTTAATGTCAAATCCGTTCTGCTTCATAGCATCATCATTCTAACCGATCTCCAAGACCGCATCTATCAAGCCCAATGCACCTCCATTGATGAAGGCAATATGTATTATAAATGTCATATGGAGCCGAACTTTAACTCGAAACCAAACCCGATGGCTTGCTTTATTTCCTCAACCATTTGTGGGTTCCCGATCGTGATGAGCTTCATACTTTCATTCTCGACAAAGCTCATATGTCGCGATATTCCGTACATCCCGGTGCGGATTAGATGTACTTTGATCTTCGATCTATTTATTGGTGGCCGGGTATGAAAAAGGACATAGCACTTTATGTCTCGAAATGTCTTACTTGCTCAAAGGTTAAAGCCGAACATCAAAAACCTTTTGGTTTACTCGAGCAACCTCCTATCCCCATTTGGAAATGTGAAGACATCGCTATGGAATTTATCACCAAATTGCCCCCCCACTCAAAGCATATAGTTGCGTGACAGGTGTGCTGGGTATGAAAAAGGACATAACACTTTAATCATGGTTGGGGTGTGACAGGTGTGCTGTGATTTAATTGAATTATAGTTGCGTTTATATAGTGTTTTAAGGACTTTGTAGCCGCGGTTCGTTTTTTTGGTAAATTGGTTGTCAATAGTTAACAGTTTACCATGATTAAAGTGTCGGTATGACGAGTTTAAGGTAAAGAATTGATTTGGCATGATCAATTTAGTTTATTATTCTCGAAAATTGAGGTCCAAGCAATTTGGGGGGGGGGGGGGGTATTGTCATAGGTGAGAGGGAGAGATAGGAGGGAAAGAAATTGATTTTATTTATTTGCTAATTAGTCATTGGTCTATGATGTTGATGCAAGAGTGGATAAATGTTAGTTAGGGGGTATATCATGCACATTCTAATAGTTTTAATATATTATTAAATAAATGAAAATAAAACCGAGTTGTGGAAAGTGAAATAACTGATCACTGGTCGTATGAATTAATAAATTGTTGATTTTATTAAATAACGATAGTCCGGGAAAATAAAATGTCACATAAATAAATATATAATAATAAAAAATTTAAAGAGTCGGATTTTCGGGTCCGAAAATTAACGAATGTTACACTAGCTTTGTGCCCTAATCCTTCAAAAGTATATTAAAGCCAAGCCCAACTTTTTGAAGTGGCTAAACTTCATGTTCATATAGAAAACTCTTTTCCTCTTGCACCTGCATGTGCAACTTTTTAAAAGAATTGTTAAAAAGATAAACCTTCTAAAATTGAAGGTCTAAACATTGGGGTGATGTTACTAATGTGTTCCAAACCTAGATGTATTCAAAACACCTAATGTCATATTAAATGAGAATTGGGTTTCATTATGTACATGAAAGATTTAAGACGAACTTTAATTCCATCCCTAGTGTACAAGATCTCTACCTAACTCATTGGTTAGATAACCGGCTAAGTTATGCTTAGTTCTCACAAACTTCACTGATATCACACCATTCATGATGAGCTCATGAATTTATATGTCAAAACACCGAAGTATCTAGACTTTTCATTGAACCCTTAACTATAAGCTTTAGCCAAGCTAGTTTGTTTTCCTTTTTCATTTTCCTTTCTTAATTACAATTTTCATTTTCTCAATACATACATATGAAATGCCTAAATTGAAAATCACTAATTGAACATTTAAAAATAAGATAGAACAAGAAAACTACTTGTATTTTACAAGTGCTCATCTTCAACCTTCCTTTAATCCTTTTAACGTACGATCCTCCATAACATGCATATTATCATGTAACTTAAATGTGTATGATTATGCATGACTGATTTCGACTTGACAAAACAATATTTATCTTTATAATCTGTATTCAGACATTAAACGTTCATCTTCAATCAAACACGTGTAACCTCGTTCGTTAATGACCTTTAGTGACATTTGAAAAAGACTAATCTAAAGTGTGGGATTTATCAAAACTTGACTAAACTAATAGACAAGTAATTCATATCTTTTTACACATTTGACCAAACTTAAAACTCAATAAAGCATCGACAACAAATATAAAACGTGGCATGCAATATTCCACGTAATAAGCCTACTCAAACGGCATTTCTTGACCAGTCCTTGTCACAAGATTTGAATATCACCCACATGTCATTTTACCCAATCAAAACGTCACCTCATCCACACATACACGTGTCACCTCCTCAATCTCCACCGTACCGACATTCCACCTGTCATCTCATCTCATCTCACCTCTATAAATACTCTCACATCCACCTTATACTCGGAAAAAAAAAACAAACTTCACCACTGTTACATTAACATTACAATCACTCACCGTTGCCATGACCTTGTTTCGAGCTCGTAAAACGATGTCGTCCTCGTCGTTAAACGTCTTGAAAGAGATCGACACGGATCAGGAAAGTAGCGCGTCTTCGGAGGATATGGATACATATTCTCCGAAGTCTGTGGTTGTGAAAAAAGAGGATAGCGCTTCTCGCGCTAAAATTAATAATCCGATTTTGCGGATTAGGTCCGAAGACAGGAAAATTGGGGAGGATATAGGCGAAGGGTTTGTTACGAAGCTTGTCAACAACCGCATGTTAGTTTCGCGGCCCACGTCGCCACTTGGCGGGAAGACGGCGCTAAAGGGGTGTGGGTTGTAAGTATAATATTGTGCATCTGAGCATGCCTATGCGTTTGCCGTGCCTGCCGGTGCAGCTAGACTGTAATTAAGGCTTCGTCTGATAATTACATATATCATGTTAGTTAGTTAGTTGGTTAGTTAGGCTGAGAGTTGGTTGAGATGAGTGTTACGTGTTTGAAGTTCTTGTTTTATGTTTTTGTTATCGAAGTTTAATTAATCTATATCGTATGGTAGCTTATCAAAATATCTATGTTGCCCATTGAGTTATGTTAACGTCTTTGTTGTCGTATTCATATATTCAAAACAAGTACAAATGGAAGTAGGACAGCCACAGCCGAGCCAGATGTAAAATAATTAAATTTTCTGTACAGTCATGTATCCATGTGTCTTTATTCTATAATATTCTTTTTATAATATTGAAACTTGGTTTTGAACCGAGTATTAAACACGAGTTAAGATACTTTCTCGTGAAAGTGTCTCGATTTAAAAAACATAAAGTTAGATTTAAGTAGATTAAATAATTATTTTCTTTGCTTATCAAATGACAATAATATCACTGGAAATTAAGGTAATCAATATTGTTTATTAATGTTAGTTGTGTGTTTAAGAGTAAATTTTGTTTGAAAAAGACAAAGTTTAAGATAGATTAAGTTATTATTTTTTTATACTTATCAAATAACAATAATGTATTGAAAATTGAGTCAATCAATATCCATTTTAAACCGGCTATTAAATTTTGAAAATGAATATTTATAATGATAAAAAAGAATATGGGCACTTTATGTGGGATGGAGTATAACTTATGTATTATTAGTAAGATATAGTAAAAAAATTACTACAATAAAAGTTATTACTTAGGTACAAGTAAGATATAGTTTAAAAAATGAGTATAAATAAAAGAGTGGGTATCAATATTATTAGAAAAAATATATATTTTATAAGTGAGACTTTAATGTTCTGCTCAATTCCTTGTGGAACTCGAATTTCTCACAACTAAATTATTGAAATATAATTATGTCTTTCTAGTTACAGTAGCTACCATAATAGAACATGGATGATGACTAATAACGGTATATGTGTAGTTTTTCTGTTAATTAGGTCTATTTTTTAGAACGGGAACTTTTCTGTATTTATGCTATTTCATTCTGTAAATTTAGAGAGCCCCAATGTCCTATTTTGGCTAGATTATGTTGTTTTAAAAGGGTTTATGTTAACTTCAGAGTTTGACTTGGACGTTCCCTGAAAAACCATACCGCCGACTGTCATTTGAAAGTCGTCGTGCCACCACACGAGCAGAACTTTTTGGCATAACACACGGTGGGAGGAAAACTAGGATGGGCTCAGGGTTCGAATTGACAACATTGGCACAAGACCTAACTCAAATCCTTATATGCCAATATCCATTTAAAAAAGTGACAAGTGAAATTCGAACTTGAGTCTTCATTGGAGAACCAAACCTCCTGCTACTAAGCCACACGTGAGATATAGTTAATTATTAGGTTTATAATTGCAAAAAATATTTGTGAAAAGAATTATTTGTCAAGTTTTATTAAATTAATTAAGGATACATATATGTTTTCGTGATTTTTTATACAACACAAAGTCCCACTAGTTATTTATTACACCAAATTCCTACAAAACCGTAACCAAACCAACCATCAACCTTAACAAAACTAAAATGCTCCAAACAATAGGCCTTATTCCGGACCTCACCTGTTATGCGCTAAGTGTAACTGTCATCATCCTGTCCAATCCCAATGCCGTCTTTGCACCCAATGCAATCATTACGGTCACCTTGCTAAGGTTTCCGTTCACCGCCTGATGCGCAAGCCGTTCCACAACGGTCTATGTTGCCTGCTCTTAGACTCACTACTACCCCGTATGTTCAACGCGGGTTCCTATCACCAGTGTCTGCTACCATTGTAGAGACCCTATCCATCTTTGCAACATGTGCCCTCCGCTGGCCCATGCAAACCAAGCCCAAGTTATGTTTGCACCATACTATACCACTCTTGCCCATCAAGCTCAAGTTATACCCGCACCCTACTACACCCAAGCCTATCAAGTCAAAACTTATCAACCTCAAGCCCCTCAAGTTTTTGCACATCAAGCCTAATTTCCTCAAGCCCCTCAACTCATGGCTCCTCCAGCCCCACATGTCCAAGCTCATGCTATTCAAGCCCCTCCACTAAATCAAGTTGCTCAAGCACCTCAAGGTTCTAATGGACGTGCTCTCATGATGAATGCTAAGCAAGCTCAAAGCTCCAGCGATGTGATGAATGGTACGTTCGTTATTAATGATCATTTTTCTTCGGTGTTATTTAACACGGGTGCCGATAAGAGTTTTATTTCTTTGGAATTCGTGTATATTATGATAAGCCTCGGGATAAGTTATCTAAGCATTTCTCTGTAGAAGTAGTCAATGGGAACTTTGTTATTGATTCGATACTTCGGGAACGTGTCATAACTCTGAATAAGGCCAAGTTCCGTATCGATCTTATTCCTAAGCAAATGGGCAGTTTCGACGTTATTGTTGGGATGGATTGGCTCACTCTAAATCGTGCTGAAGTCGTATGCTTTGAGAAATTTCTTCGTATACTTCTCAATTATGGTCGTATTCATAATGTGTTTGCTAATAAGCCTAATTCTATGCTTAACCTCATGTCGTGTTTTCAAGCTCAACGTTATTTGCGTAAGAAGTATGTTGCGTTCATAGCTCTCGTGGTGGAAAAAGAACATGAAGAAAAGAAGATATATGATATCCCGGTTATGCGTAATTTTCCCAACGTCTTTTCCGATGAAGTTTCCGGACTTCCTCATGTTCTCCAAGTCGAATTCCGTATTGATCTTGCACCTAGAGCTAACCCCGTAGCCAAAGCACCATATCTTCTTGCACCTTACGAAATGCAAGAACTTTTGAATTAATTGCACGAACTCTTGGACAAGGGTTTTATTCGCCCATTTCTTCTCCATGGGGCGCACCTGTTTTGTTTTTCAAGAAGAAAGATGGTTTATTCTGCATGTGCATCAACTATCGCGAACTCAATAAACTTACCGTCAAGACCCGCTATCCGCTTCCTCGCATCGATGATATTTTCTATCAACTTCAAGGAGCCGCATGCTTCTCTAAGATCGATCTTCATTCAGGTTATCATCAACTTTTCATTAATGAATATGACGTCTCCAAGACCACATTCCATACTCGATATGGGCATTACAAATTTTGTTTATGCCTTTTGAGCTAACCAATGCAAGCGGTTTCATGGATCTCATGAACCTTGTGTGCAAAATCTACTTGGGCAAGTTCGTAATTGTTTTCATCGATGATATTTTGATTTACTCAAAATATGAAAACAATCACAAAGAGCACCTGCATGCTATTCTTAACCTCCTTCAGAAAGAACAGTTGTACGCCAATTTTTCTAAATACGAGTTTTGGCTTTAAAACGTTCAGTGTTTGGGCCATATTGTCAACGACAAAGGTATTCATGTTGATCACGCAAAGATTGAAGCCATCAAAAATTGGAAAACACTGACTTCTCCCACCAAAGTCCAATCTTTTCTTGGTTCGGTGGGATATTACCATCGTTTCATTTGGAAATTTTCAAAGATTGCACTGCCCCTTACCACTTTAACACGCAAGGGTAAACCTTATGTATGGGGGTCGAAGCAAGAAGAAGCCTTTCAAAATCTAAAGGACATGCTTTCAATGCTTATATTCTTGCCATTCCCAAAGGAAATGAAGCCTTCATCGTTTTCTATAATACTTCTAACTAAGGTCTCGGTTGTGTCCTTATGCAACGAGGCAAGGTTATCGCATATGCTTCGAGACAACTCAAGGTTCATGAAAAGAATTATACAACGCACGATCTCAAACTTGGTGGCATTGTATTTGCCTTGAAGATTTTGAGGCACTATGTCTATGATACCAAATGCATAGTATTTACCCACCTTAAGAGTCTCCAACACATGTTTGATAAAAAAGAACTCAACATGAGACAATGTTGATGGGCCGAGTTTCTTAGAGACTTTGAATGCGAAATAAGTTACCATTCTGGTAAAGCGAATTTCGTGGCCGACGCTCTCAGTCATAAGAAACATGTCAAATATGTTCTTCTTACATACGTTCTTCTTCAAAGTGATCTCGAAAATCGTATTCTTGACGCCCAATATGAATCCCTCACCGAAGGCATTATGTATGACGAGATGTCGTGTGGTGTGGAAACTAAACTAGAATCTAAGCCCAATGGTTTGCTATATTTTCGTAATCCCTTATGATTCCCGATCGTGATCATCTTCGCACATTCATTATGAACGAATCTCATAAGTCACGGTATTCTATTCATCCCGGTGCCGATATAACGCATGTTGATCTTCGTTTCATCTATTGGTGGTCGAGAATGAAGAAAGACATTGCTCTTTATGTCTCGAAATGCCTCACATGTTCTAAAGTAAAATCTGAGCATCATCGACCCATTGGGTTACTCGAGAAACCTCCCGTTCCCGAGTGTTAGTGGAAAGATATTGCTATGGACTTTATTACTAAGCTTCCTTCGACTCGTAAGCAACGTGATAGTATTTGGATGATCATCGATCGTTTGACTAAATCTGCTCATTTAATACCCATCAAAGAAACGTCTTCTGTTGATCAGTTGGCGCAAATATATGTAGAGAATATTATTTGTCATCATGGAACCTGGTTAACCATTAATTCCGATCGGGATGGTCGTTTCACTTCTCATTTTTGGAAATCTCTCCAATTAGATTTGGGAACTCGTTTGGATCTCAGTACTTCCTATCATCCACAATCTGATGGTCAGTTCGAGCGTACGATTCAAACTCTAGAAGACATGCTTCACTCTTATGTCGTCGATTTTGGGGAAATTTGGGATACTTATTTACTGCTCATCGAATTCTCGTATAATATTTTCATTCAATAATTGGTATGACACCTTTTCAAGCCCTTTATGGTCGTAAATGTCATTCTCCAATTTGTTGGAATGAAGTCGGAGAATCTCAAATCACCGGTCCAGAGTTAGTACAAGAAACGACTTATTGTATTGCTCAAATTCGTCAAAGTCTTCTCGCCACTCGTAGTCGTCAAAAGAGTTATGCGTATAAAAGAATGAAACCTTTTGAATTCAATGTTAGTGATCGAGTTATTCTCAAAGTGACTCCATGGAAGGGAGTGGTTAGGTTTGGAAAGAAAGGAAAACTATCTCCGCGTTTTGTTGGTCCTTTGAAATCATTGATAGAGTTGGTTCCATTGCTTATAGACTCAAACTCCCTCTTGAACACTCAAATGTTCATCCAGTATTTCATGTATCCAACCTCAAGAAATGTCTTGCCGAGGAAAATATTCAAATACCTCTCTATGAAGTTCCTATTGATGACACCATGCATTTTGTTGAAAAACCCGCTGAAATCATGAATCACAAGGATAAAGTCACTAAACGAAGCCGCATTCCTTTGGTTAAATTTCGTTGGGAATCTAAACAAGGTGTGTAGTTTACTTGGGAGAGTGAAGATCAATTGAAGTTGAAGTATCCTCATCTTTTGCGACAGCTAATTCTCTAATTTCGTGACAAAATTCTCAAAAGTAGGGGATACTTTAACATTTTGGATCTTTCGTATTTGTTTTTGTATTGTTTACCCGTTCAGGAATGTAATTCGGATCCTTTGTATCAATATAATCATGCATTTATGAGTATTTTGTTGTGTTTAACTCAGTTCATAATTCTCTAACTTTCAAACTTGTCAAATTATCCTTAAAATTGCTTAAAATGGCTAAAAATGCATTTTTGGAACTATAGTGACTAAAAATGACAAGTTAGAAAGGTTCAGAACACCCCCCATGTCACACCCCAACCTACGGAGAAAATGTCAGGGCATGAACTGATTGCCCTCAGATCTCAAGGTACTATTATGCAATATTATAAGTTTCAATATCTATTAAATAAATTTCAAATGAAACAAATATTCATATAATATCCAAACCAACAAAAGTGCATCAACAATCAAAATTCATAAATAATATTTCTTGTTAGTTTTTCTTCTAGTATAAATCCTTAAGTGATCTTGTACTTCAGTTACTTAACATTAAATGATAACCAGCATATGCGTTGAAAATAAAGTAGTTTTGTCAACACAAGGTTGAGTGAGCAACACACCAGTTTAAGTGTACATATAGTATATAAAAAAAATAAGTAATTGCAACAAGTCATATAAGAATAACAAATTAACCAAATGAGCAAGTATAAATGAGATGTCGAGAAGCACAAAGCAATAACGACTGGCGTATGATCATACTATTATGAGATTATGTTGGACCTCTCCGAATGAGGTTCACGTAAAGCAAATAAGCACATAACAAGTATGGTTTAAAATCCGTTAGCACATAAGACAATAGTTGCAGTTTTGATGTGAAGTATACATGGGAAATATAATTTACGCATATGTCCCCAAAACAGTAAAAGTAGGTGTAAAAAGGGGGGGTATGTGATACCTCGATAGAAGAACAAAGGTGAATGAGAATATTAAGAATGTGGTTATCACGCGTTGACAATAAAGCCTAAAAGGAATAAAGAGAAATACAGATATGCTAAGTATATGAACTAGATAGATTCATGAAAACTCGATAACCATTATTAAGTTAATATTATATTATTATAATATTATATATAAGGATTTAGTATTTAAAATAATTAGTTTGGTTATAAAAAGAAAACATATATTTGTAAATATTATTTTTAGTTTTAAAAATATGTCTATATGTATATATCAAAATATTAGCTTTTAAATTATATATATATATATATATATATATATGTACATATACTTATATGCTTACATATATGTATATATACAAACGATAACTCGAGAAAGCAACTATTATAAAGTCGATTTTCATTAAAATGGTTTTAAATTATTATTATTATTAATTATATAGTTATAAAGTGTTTTAAAAGAAAAATAAACAAAAATTACTAAAAAAACTGGGGTGGCAGGGGGTCGAACCCGCGACCTCCGCCCCCACAATACAATGCTTAACCAACTGGGCTACATATGAAATGCAAACAAAAACCAGTTCTGATTTATTATATCCAAACATAGATGTTAACAAATTTGATTAGGAACCCTAGGATTAACAATCAGTCAAGTATGTTAATATTAATCATTCCAGCCTTAGGGCTTTCGTTAATCACATTAATGCGATCAGAACCATATAGATTAATTACCTTAATATGTTATGATTGAGGGTGAACGGGTCACAGAAGTTGTCGGCCGAAGATCACCTCAGAAAGCTATCGAGATCAAAACTAGGTTATAATTAATTATGGGGCTATGAATGGCGATGAGTTGAGGATGCTAAAAGATTAATCAAATGCAGCAAACACGCTTGTTTATATAGTAATTAGTTATTAGGGTTTATATCGTTTATTAGGTCGTAGATTTGATATGCACAAGATCAAAAGCAACAAAAAGAACGAAGATTATGGTTTAGATAACAGATTTGAATTCGAGTCGCGTAATCAAATATGGTTCGGGTTTGGGTAATGAATATCCAGATGTATAATATGGATTATAACATAATTTACAGTTTAAGTCCCTGGTGTTTGAGGATGGTAACAAAATGGATAAAGGTTTTATTTTGGGTTATTTTTACCAAAGTAAGAAAGTTATAGTTTATAATATATAACTAATTAAATAATAATACAATAATAATTAATTTTCTCGATAAATGCAGTAAAATTTTCCGAACATCGAAATGGGTCGTGTTTTAATAAAAATACAGTTTTTGAAAGTCCGAGTTGTTACACCCCACGCCGCGCTGCACGGGGAGGAATTTCCAACCTGACCGGGTGGCGCAGCCAGGTACTTGCACAGTTTGGTTTATATTTTGGTTCGTTAATTCGTTTTAAGTGCTAAATTATTCCTAATCAAGCCCAAATCATGAATTTTGAGCCCCAAGAAAAGTAGTTTAGTTTAGTTTAGTTTGATGTCTAGGTTCATTCCCCATTAATTCCCCGAGATTATATTGATCAAAAGACCTAATTTTGGTCATTAATGCATAATTCGGTTTCTTCGATTAATTGCTTAACTAGCCTTTTTACCTCTTTATTATTCATCATAATTCTTCCCATAAACCCTAAAACACTTGTCCCAGCCATCATCAAGCTCTCTCACACGAATCCCCCCCTTCAACCATCATAATCTTTATCAATTTAACAAGTTTGTTGACTTTGAAGTTCAAGACATCATTGATCTTGATTTTCTCTTAATTCCTCTTCTCGTTTGAGTAAGTTGTCTTCTGTAATCTTGTAGTTTTAAATTCAATAAACAAAAACCTCAATCAATTTCACTAATTGAGGGAGTTTCAGTGGTCAATTTGATCCCGACCCCGTTAAGGGTGTTTTAGTCAAGTTTATTTGACTTGTCAATATTTCCGTCTTCTGGTCGGAACTAGCTATTCTTCCAGAAAACTTTTTTTTGTTCAAAATCAAAGATCAAACTTTTAGTATACTGACCAAAATCCGACTCTTGAATCGCTTTTCATATTCTGGTCAGTTTCAACTTGCTTAAACCTTAAAAAATTCATAACCGAAGTTTTATATGTCTATTTGGATTGATTCCAGCGGCTATATTCTCGGTTTTAATTCTAGTTTATCATCCTAAGTTTCAAGTCTATTTGTATATATCAGTCAACATGTTAAAGTTTGGTTGTTAATTGTTCTTTTTATTTTCTAATTTAAGTGAAAATGTGAGAAATCATTTCCCTTTTTAATTTACTATTTTCAAGCATGTTTTGGGGACGTAAAAGTATTTACAATATTTATGTATTATATTATAAACACTAGCAAGCTGTCATATATTGGGCGTGTATTCAATTAAATGACAAATTGTTACTTGATTACTGGATTCTAGCAATTCGAAGGGGTCCAACATAATCACATTATAGTATGATCATACGACTATCATAGTAGCCATAGTCCATGAGACTTGGTCAACTGACACTTTTATTTGATCATGGTTTGATTGTTTTACATTCACAATAACACTTTTGCTTTTATGTTATATGTATTATTGTAACAAATCAGATAAAATTTCTCACTTAACCATATGTTGACAAAACTATGTTATTTTCTAAGCATTGTAGGTTATCAGTTGGTGTGAAGCTAGGTGAAGACACAACTAGCAAGACTTTAAAAATAAAAATTAATAAAAGACTATTTAAGTTAATTTTTTTTTGATATGTTTGGATTAGATTTGGATTGTTTTGGTAATTTGCTCAAACATGATGTACTTGGATGATATTTTGTTTATTTAAAATTAGTTAAATAGATATTGTTATATTATATTGCATGATAGTACTTGTGAGCTGTGAACCATCAGTTCGCACCCCGACATTTCTGCCGTAGGTTGGGATGTGACAAAAACCTTACATGGTACATAAGTTTCCTTCATTTGATTTAGGAGTTGTTTTGTCAAGTGATGAGTCAGTAATATGTCTGAATGATTAAGGGACTTTGAACTAATATATAAGTGCTGAGCCAGTAAGTTTCGTTTGGTTGGACATCTGAATGATAATACATAATGACTAATTTAACCGTCTAATATATTGTGTTAAGTTCACTGAATTGCAATGAAATAGGTCACAATTATTAAACTAAAATGAAACTGATGAACAGCTAAAAATACGATGCATCAAAATGAAGCATGTCAAACGATCACAAATATTAGTTTATATGAGTCACTAATAAGAGTTATACAAGTACACGAGTTAATAAGCATCTTTAATTTACAAACAAATAGACAAAAAGATACGGGAAACAAAATGTCCCATTAGAAGATGCCTAACAAAGAGTAGTTATTTCTTTGTCCTCCAAATCATGTTCAGGTTGACCAACAACTCAATCCTTTAGTTAAAATCTTTATCACCTCTAACTTCAACCATTTGAGCTTCAAAAATATTCCATAATATAATTAAGCCACTCTCATATGCGACCAAAACTCTGCAAAAAACAACCAATCACTATAGTATATGAAAACTAAACAATCAATCACTATAGCATATGAAAACTAAACTCTCACCATATATAAAGATGAGAAACTCAACCAATACTTGTATCTTGCTTATTCCCAAAAGAAGAAGAAGATTGATGAAGAACTCCAACAACAGTGTGATGATTTTGACATGATGACTTAGTTGCTTTTGTGGAGTAAATAAAAATACACCAAATATTTACTAAGCACTAACTATTTAGTGTATAAGATTAATATATTAGTAACTGGATTTCGCTGAAACATGATATGGTAGTAATAATAGTTCTCCATCCTCCTCATGCTTTAAAACATACATCAAACTACTATCATATCCAACATACATGCATTTAGTATTAACGGAGTGTTTGGGATACCTTATTTCCTTATAACTTATATAAGGAGTTTTTCATAAGTTAATATATCTTAACTTATGAAAAACTCCTTTTTTATTCTATAAAAGGTTTAATAAGTCAAATTACCCATACACTATTTTAACTTATAAAAGTTAATAAGTTATAAGGAGATTAAAATAAGGGAATCCAAACACCCCCTAAAACACATTCATAAACTTTACACTATCGCACTTTTTTAAGTATCTTACATAAAGAAGGAGCCATAAATAATAGAAAAGCTTGTAATATTGGAGCTCCATTGAAAACTAGAAGCAATTGAACTATTTTCCAGATTCCACACCTGCGATGTAGTAGCATCAAGTCATACAACAAAGGTTGTAACTTATATCTAAAGTCAACTCGATCTTAAACATGACTAATAAGGAGCTAGTCACTACTTGTATTTCATTGTCATTGGAGACCTTTCTTGGCATTCTTTCAACAAAAAAGTACTATGAATCTACCCTTTTGGAAAATTTAAATATATACACTCATGCATACAAACAAATTTCAAGCCCATATGATAAAATAAGAAAATCAAACCCATCATTCAAACCTTCTTAAATTCACATAAAAATCTATTTTAATCAAGAACTACATTTATAATAAACCAATCCATAAATCGCTTTCCTCAATACTAAGACAACCCAGATGATTAAACATGAAACTAAACCCAACCCCAGATAACCAAAATCGATTAAACAAATTGATTATATTTTAAAATAAAAAACTAATTAAATTGAAATCAATTGAACCAGAAATAGAAATTGAACCTGCTTAGACGAGGATGGAATCGATGTGTTTGGAGTCCGACAACGAGAGGCACGATCCGACAGTGGTGGTGGTAGACGGTGCAGAGGTGAAGAGTGGTGATGAAGATCGGTAGTGAAAAGGGGATGGAAGATGGTGTGTGGGTGAAGAGAGTGTATGATATAAGGGTATATTTTTGTGTTAAACAGTTAAGCAAGTTTTGTAGGTTGAATTGTTTAGAGCTGTACATAACCATTAAGATTTTTTTTAACAAACCAAACCCCTAGATATCAGAGTGAGTAAGATTTTATCCTCTGAATGGTTTAGGTCATTCAAACCTTGCCAAATAGCACCTTACTGTATTTTGTTTCCTCATTCATTTCACCAAACATATTACCATCATCAGTTTTAAATTTTAATCAAATTCTAGTTAGTAATATGAAGTTTTGAATCTAACATCATGTGATGAATCTTAGAGCATTCTCATCCCTTCTCCAAATCCCAAATTCCACTAAAAATCGTTACATTTTCTCTCACATTTTCAAGTAAAAAATATATTTTTATATGTTTATCATTACTTTTTCTCTTTCATTTACTCATAACCATTTTCAAAAAATATTAAAAAACTTATAGGGTGTTACATGAACATATGAAATATATATAAAAAATTACTGCATTTTTTCTCTCATTCACTCACAACACTCTAAACCACTCCCTAAATTATAAAAACTCCACTTACAAAAAATAGTTGATAGGATGGTAATGCTCTTATCAGGTTAATCATTTTGTCATTAAATTTGTATTAATATTTAATCCTACCGCTATTAATATTTGCTGAGAATAAGAGAAAGAATTCATGTAAAGGTTTGGAATTGTGTTTATTTTCTGATAATATTACAATGAAAAGATACTCTAATATATAGGATTTTACATAGTTTAAAAAAGAAAAAAAATACATGATTAGCTACGAATTAGCTATGATTGAGGTTTTGATGAGTAATTCATGGGTCTAAGTATGTAAGGTGATGTGCAACCTTTGAGAGAGCATATTCTTTATATTCTAACACTCTCCCCCAAGTTGAATTATGGGGTCTCCAACATTGAACTTGACCAAACATTACTAAGAAATTTTTTTGTTAACTGCCTTTATGAGAATGTTGGCATGTTGGTCTTTTGATTGAACAAATGGAAGCTTGATAATCCCTACTTCTATATTTTCTTTAATGATGTTTCTATCAACTTCTATATGCATTGTTTGATAATGTTGAACTGGATTTTCTGAGATCAGATTGCAGCTGTGTTATCACTCATAATCTTGGTGCTCCCTGTAGGAGGAAAGACAATTTCAGGAAAGAGTTTCGTATCCACAAGACTTCTGTTATGCCTCGTGCTATTCCTCTAAACTCAGCTTCTGCACTTGAAAGGGCGACAACCTTTTGTTTTTTGGCTTCTCCATGCCATAAGGTCACCTCCAACTAAAGTGAAATAACCTGATTTTGATATTCGGGTTCCTATTTCTCCCACCCACTCAACATCGGTGTAAACGTAAATTTCCAAATGCCCATTTGATCCAAACAAAATTCCATGCCTAATAGTTCCTTTGAGATATCTGATGCTTCTTAAGCAGCTTCCATGTGGGCAACTTGTGGTTGATGCATGAACTAGCTTAGAACCCCAACAATATATGTTATATCAGGTCACGTATGTGAGAGATATACTAATTTTCCAACCAATCGTTGGTATCTTTCTTTGTCTGCCAGTTCATCCTCAACTTTCATATGAACTTTATGATTTAGGGAGTGTTTGTTTTTCCTGAGAAGCTCTTCCTAGCTTGTTTTGTCTACACCGCGCCGACCATGTGTAGACGTTTAGATTTGAAGATTTTTTGTTTTTCGGAAGACATTTCATTATAAAAGGTCCGCGCACCATCTTCTTTGCACAGACCTGGACTAACCACTTCTCATATATTCTGGCCTTTTCTCGTATTTTATTTTATTCAACCACTTCTCAAACCCTTGAAACACACAACCCTTCTTCCACCCTAACCTCCCGTTGCCCATGCCTCTCCACCTCTGATTCTGCCGACTACCACATAGCTCCACACCGTCACCGCACACCTACGCTGGCCACCAGGGGCGGCTTTACAAAGGAGTCAGGAGCCGGTCGAGTTTCGTTAGTATAGTTCATGCCGGAAACATGTTTTTTAGAGTTTGACCCTCAAAAATATCGTCATTAAAGGAATTTAAAGGAGGAAAAAAAAAGAGAAAAACCCACTTTATTAGAGTTTTCGGTGAATGATGGTATAAATGGTGAGTTGCAGGTTACTGACAAAAGAAAGAAGTTGGTGGAAATAGTACATCAACATTTCAATTTCCTAATATTTAAATTCATATTTATTTTAATGATCGTAGGCGGTGAATAGGAAGCTACATTGATAAACATTGAAAAATAGTTTTTTAAATCTCGAAATATTTTTGTTTACACATAATTTTATGTTTAAATAATGATTAATTGTTTTATAAATTTAATAACTCTTCTTAGCGTTTAAGTAAAATAATTTATATAATAGTTTGAAGTTTTTCATGGTGTCTTGTGTCGACGGAGTAGCGATGAGTTGGCGGTGGCGGTGGTTGTGGGGAATGCAGTAGAGTTCAAAGGCCAAAATTCAAGTTAACTTTCACATAAGAATAAAAAAAATATACAATAATTGTCAATTATCACCTCTTCTGCTACAGATGCTTGCATATATGGTCCGCATAATGCAAACATTTTACATTTGAAAAAAACATCAATAACTTAGTATCATGGAGGGTTTTTGCTGGTTGGCATGTATCTTCAACAAGATCAAGAATATACTTTCTTTGGCAGATAAACATCCCATGTTTAGAATTAGTGCTCCAATTCCTTGAAAATACTTTAATCTTCTCAGGTCTTTCATTTCGAATTCTACGAACAACTCATTTTTAGATGTTCCATTCCTTCTTTATCATTTCCAGTAATAATCATGTCATTAACATATATGACTAGACATGTTATAAGACCATTTCTTTGTTTAAGAAACAAAGTATGATATGAATTACTCTGTCTGATACCATATTTCTTCATTGCACGAGTTAGCCAAACCATGCCAAGGGGACTGTTAAAGCCCATAAAGGTATTTCTTCAACCAACATACTTCTCTTTTTTTTAAACTTCTATAAATCCCGGAGGAGCATCCATGTACACGTCCTTTTGTAGTTCTCCATGAAGGAAGACGTTTTTCACATCAAATTGATGAAGAGGTCACCCTTTATTTGTGGAAACAAAGAAAAGGACTCTAATTGTGTCAATTTTGGTAACAGGAGAAAAAGTTTTGGAATAATCAATCCCATATGTCAGGGTATAGCCTTTAGCTACTAACCGAGCTTTATATCTTTCAATTTAACCATCTGGTTTGTACTTAATTGTGACGACCCAACGACATCCCACTAGTTTCTTTCCCGAAAAAAAAGCACATGTTTCCCATGTACCATTATTTTTCAATGCTTTCATCTCTTTTTCCATTGCATCTTTTCTGTTCTTTACTTGCAAAACTTTATTTATACTCATAGGAATTTCTTCTGAATAAAGAGATTAAACAAAAACCTTGGCTTCCTTGGGTTAATTTGCTTTACATTATCTATAAAATACTTAAATCCACATGATTGCTTTTCTGGAGAATACTGTTTTAGAGGAATTCCCCTATTGGATATGGGAGGTAGTACATATCTTTCTTCAATATTAGGAAATGTTGATGATTCAATTCCTTCATTCTCTATTATCTCATAATCATTATTATGAACACCAGGATGTCAGAAGAATTAGATATAGCAATATTATCATGAGCAAAAGTAACTGGGTCACCAGAGGAATCAAATGAGTTACTTACCTTAGGTATGGTGTTGGAAGAGTGTTGTCAGAGGCTGTAGTACTGGTGATTGGTTCTTCGGGTTTTTGTGTGGAGTTTGAGTGTGACTCTTTATGAGTACTGTTACTGATTTCTTCCTTCTCCCACCAACCACTATGTTGGGAAGAATAATAGTACTCTGTTTCTAGAAAATCACAATTCATGGTTGTATACATACGCTATATTTTCGGGTTATAACACTGATACCCCTTTTAATTTATTTCATAACCAACAAACATACACATTTCAGCACATGGTTCGACTTTGGTTCTATTTATTTTGGGTATTCGGGCCATGATAGTACAACCAAATACTCGAGGTTGTAGGGTATAGAAATATGGTACTTTGATAAATTCTGAGAGGGCTTGAAATGGGGTTTTTAGTTTGAGGATATAAATTGGAAGACAGTTAATTAGGTAAATGGCAGTAGCTACAACTTCAGGCCAAAAACTCCTTGGAACCTGGTATTCAATTAACAGTGTCTGGGTAATTTCTAAAAGGATTTGGTTTTTCCATTCTATGATACTGTTCCGTTCAGAGGTGTGCGAAAAGGATGTTTGATGGATTATTCCTTTAGTTTAAAGAAATTGTTTCATATGTGTGTTAACAAACTCCCCTCCATTATCGGATCGAAGATTTTTAATATCTTTTTGAAATTGCGTTTTAATCATGGCAGAGAAAGAAGTAAACTTATCAACTACTTCAGTTTTGTGTTTTAAGAAATAAGCTCATGTCATTATAGTGCAATCATCCACAAAAAGAAGAAAAAATCAAAGGTTTTAACCCCCAATAATCGGGGGGACCCTAAACATCAGAGTTAATGAAAAAGGTGAATTGACCCTTTTGTTGTTTGGTTTGAATGTTTGTCTGTGACTTTGGCTATCACACATGTTTCAGAATGAGAATATATTTTTAGAAGGAAATATGTTTGGAAATAGAATTTGTAAGTAACCTGCCCCAATCTTATATGCCACAACCATGTCTCTCGGTCTACAGTACCATGAGCTAACATCACAGTAACATGTTAAGTCACCCCGTCCACATAGTATATAACCCTTGCCGTTCAGAGCTGTTACCAATAATTACCCCGTCTTGATAACCTGTAATTGTAATTACAGAAGGTGATATGCATAGTATAGTGCAATTGAGTTCCTTAGTCGCGTGAATTATTGGTATAAGTTTATGTGATATAGAAGGGACATAAAGAAAATTAGAGAGTTCTAGTGTAGATGAAATCTTAATTGTCCTTCCCATTTTCACATCCATTATCCCACCATTTGCGATTTGTATATATTTATAGACAACGAGATCAGATCCGACAAATCATAAATTATAGTATCAATTGCACCGCAATCGAATATCCATGATTTATTTGGTTTTTCATTGTAAGTTTGAGCTGTATTTACCCTTCCATTAGGTATAGGGTCTGTTTTGTAATTCTTGAAACTTTGTTATATAAAACAACTAAATGCACCTATTCGGGATAAACTTGTTCTCCAGGGTCTAAGTTGAAATGTTGACAATTTAGGTTAATCGGAGATGGATCTAATAAGTTTTCCCCAAACCTAGTAATTGTCGAATCATCATTCTCTTCTACGAGCGATGTCGTCTTACCGCACATGCCGTTACCACCACCTTGGTAATCACCTTCGCTGTCGGTGGCAATATTGGCACCCACAACGGTGGTTCCGATTTCACATTTCTTGTGACCTTCACTCCGCCACTCAATTTTGCTAGGTTCGGTTACTGTAAATTAGCATACCATGCTCTATTTTTAACGACGGCGTCGAACTTATTTGTGATAGTAGCAGCAGTAGTGGATTGTGGTGGTGCATCGGCGAAGGATGTGCGGTGGTTTTGTATATATATATATATTAAGATTTGAGGTTCATGTGGTTGATGCCAGTCATGTTTGGTTTTTGGTTTTGAGATTGGTATGCAATTTGGATCAAAAGATCATTATTGATGCTTGAATTGGCGCCATAATGTTGGCCGAAGATGGGCAAGAACACATGAACTGATCCTAGGATTATTCATTGCTTTGATACTATGTTGAGAATTAGAGATGGAGAATTCATGTAAACGCTTGGAATTGTGTTTATTTTCTGATAATATTACATTGAAAAGAGACTCTAATATATAGGAGTATATATAGTTTAAAAAAAGAAAAAAAAATACATGATTCATGAGCTAGGAATGAGCTATGATTGAGGTTTGGATGAGGAGTAATTCACGGGTCTAAGTATGGAAGATGATGTGCAATCTTTGACCGAGCATATTCTTTATTTTCTAACAATAATAGCATATTTTGTTACATCTCTCTCTCTCTCTCTCTCTCTCTCTCTCTCTCTCTCTCTTTTGATGGATTGAGTGTAAACTAGAGGATGTGAGATTGGTTTTATCATACTCACCCAAAGGATCGTAGAAAGACATAAGTGGGATCAAAGATTTTTTTTTAAACAATGACTAAGGTGGTGAATACAGGGGGCGGACCCACTGTGTAGAGAAAGGGGCGACCACCCACATTAAAATTTTATCTTCTTTCAGTATATATATGAAATATTTTAACCGCCCCTCATGAAATTTTGAAACCGCCTCCCATCAATGAGACCACTATGAATCCAAATGAAAAGAGAAAACGAAATTATAAATTTTTGAGCTTTTTTTGGCTTGCTAATGTCTATTACGAAGCCTGCAACTAGATGAGTGATGAAGGATGAAGAAGAAAGAGATAGAAGATGAAGAGAGAGAGAGAGAGAGTTGTAGTCGAATTATATTACTTTTAGGAATTTAGTTACTTTTCTATTAATATCTCTACTTTTCTTTTTTACA
Organism: Bidens hawaiensis; assembly: GCF_021521415.1. Taxonomy (NCBI): domain Eukaryota; kingdom Viridiplantae; phylum Streptophyta; class Magnoliopsida; order Asterales; family Asteraceae; genus Bidens; species Bidens hawaiensis. The sequence goes on along the minus strand of NW_027495390.1, from coordinate 63,865 downwards.
TATGTACTTTGTTTCGTAACAAATGCTTCTCTAGGTTGTCTAATATACATTTTACACCAAGTAAAATTGTAACATTTAAAACTTATAGTTCTCTTTTAACTTTCATATCTTATTTAGCATATTCAGTATTTCATTTACTACAACTATAGTGTGTACAATTTGATGTTATAAATTTTTTATTCATTTTCGTTAGGTCAAACGTAAAAGTATTCAACCTATGTTTGTTAGTATGTATCTGTTAATTAATAATTTATAGAACGGTTGTATATCTGTATTCTTTATTATACTATAAAGAATATGTTCTAAAATATTAAAACTAGTAGGGAGTAATGTACGGATATTGTATTTCTATTATTGATATCTTACGATAACTAGTTTTATTATGTACTTAAAATGTAATTTAGTATTATTATGTTTATTATATGAAACCGACTAGAGATTTGTTTACCATTAAACGATATACAATCGACTCCTAAAAATTTCCGCCCTTCAAGGAAAAAAAATTTGGGTCCGTCACCGGGTGAATACAAGGGAGTAAACAACAGTTATACATTTGAGTGCTAAAAAGTATTAACAGTTCATTTTAATTAGTTACATGTGATGAACATATGTAACATCCTACTTTTGGTTATAATAATAAAATAAATTTTGTCTATTTTATAGTGGGTCGTTATCGGTTTAGATAAATAGAATATGAGTTGGGCTAGTGTTGGGTTAAATGGATATGGTTATGGGCTTAGGTTATGAATGAAAGAAGGAAAGACCATAGGCTTAAGCCCATGAACCCATAAATATATAAACCATAATCACCACTTAATCCTTCATTTCACATATTCCATATACCACCAAAACACACACTTAACTCTCTCTAATCTTGCTCTCTCTCTCTCTCTTTAGCCGAAATCACCAAGAAACCGAGCATCAACCCGAGGTAATGATAGTATGATATTGTAGAGATCCAAATCCGTTGCATCTAGTCGCGAAACGACGAGCCGAAACCTTTAAACCGTTAAAGTCACGAGATCCGGGTGGAATCGGGTATAAACCGAACCTAAGATGAGCTTAGGAGTCACCCTAGCTCAGATCTGGATCAAACGGGACGAAAAACGGTGAAAATGATGCAAAAAATACATTTTTCCGGAGAACCCGCGGTTTTCCGGGGACGACGACGCTGGAAAGGCGGCGGGTACGAGGAGGATATGTCAGAGAATGTTTCTGACATTCTCTGACCTAACCCTAATTCGTTATCGGAGAGTTAAAGAACTAAGGGTAATTCGTCAGGAGATTTGTTAAGGGAAACTTAACGAACTAGCCTTAGTTCGCGTCTAGATTCGTTAAGGAAAAGGGTAACGAATTAACCCCAATTCGTTATAGCCATTCGTTAAAGGAGATAACGAATTAGAAGTCCAATTCGTTTTAGAGGGGTCATTCGTTATAGGGTTCAATTCGTTACAAGGACCAGTTCGTTATGAATCCAATTCGTTCAGAACCAAGTAACGAACCAGACCATGTTGAGATAGCAAACCAGAATAACGAATCCACTAACGAAATAAATCATGAAGGATAATGAATTAGTTAAAGAATCAGGCTTAATTCGTTATAAGAAATGAGATAGCGAATTAGAAAAAAATTTAAAATCCTAATGGAAAATGTGTTAACACAGTTAATGGAAATAAAATTTTTCCAAGCTGACCTGGCAACTCAACCCTAGCCAGGGACTCTGCCCCTTGGACCCTGCTAGGGGCTGCCGCCTCTAGACCCCGCTGCTAGGGGCGCTACCCCCGGACCCCCGTTCGTTGTGGGTGATAATTAAAATAGAAATACAATATGGGTAGCGATAGATAATTGATACGTGAAATTGTTATACAGTTAGTCGCGCACAGCTAAAGAAGGGAATAACTATAAACGGTGAACGTAACCGCATTCATGTGAGTTTCTAGCCCCACTTCCTTGTTATGGTTTCAGTGTTGTGTGCATACTCGATGTGATAGTCAATACACTTACCTTAGGTGGTAAGTGTATGCCTTGTATGATTTATGTATGACGAATTCTTGACGGTGCGTGAACGATCTTCGGATATTGCATGTGCCGTCAAGTGGTAGTTAAAGGTATGATTGATATGTATGATGTACGAATGATGTATGTATGAATATATATGATGTATGATAGGTTGATGGCACGTGAACACTTTTCGGAGATTGCACGTATCGCCAAGGAAAGTATGTAAAGGACATGTATGTTATAGTAGTACGAATGTAGGGAACCGACCCTAATAATATCGGCGAATGAAGGGAACCGACCCTAATAGTATCGGTGAATTTAGGGAACCGACCCTAATAATATCGACGAATGTAGGAAACCGACCCTAATAATATCGGCGAAGGTTATAGGGCGGAATGCTCCTTAAAACTATATGTATGAATGAAAGTATGTATGTAAGTACGAAAGAAAGAATGAAAGTACGTATGTAAGTAAAAAATAAAGGTATGTACCTCCAGGTGCATATGCTAGTATGTGAATGTATTGTATGTCGCCTGATTAACTAGAACTCACTCAGCGTAGCTGACTTTTAATATGCACGCAGGTGAGTAGAATGAGGCAACTTGCTTGAGGAGAAGCACATGGCATGGATTTGAAGGCACTGGCATCTCAAGAAAGTGTTATGTTATTTTAAAGACAATTTTTATGTTATATGATTTGAAATGATCGTTAAGACAAGAAATATGGTTATGTAATGAAATGGTTTGAATGTTTTTAATATTCCGCGAATGTTTTTCTTAACTCTGATATTTAGAACTGTGTTTATGAGTAAATCCAATGTCCAAATGTGAGGCACCGGTAACGGAGCCTTACAACATAACCGTCCACCTACTTAGCATTTGAAGGACCATGATCTATATGTATTAAAATTATTATATATAATAAACAAGAAGTTTAATGACGTTAGATAACAATTGGTTCACTTGGCAGGCTTTGATTGGGCCAAGTAATTTATACTGTTTTCTTTTGTTTTTGTTTTTTTTTTGTTTTTTTTTTGTTTTCTGGTTTGTTTTGGTTTTTTCTTTATATTAATTTGATAATAAAACGATTATTCGTGTCGTCTCATTATCTGGACCAACAACGCTCGGGTTTTAATGATTCATCATCTCAAATCCCGGGATGACAAAGCTCATGTTTTACCAACGACCGGGTTTTACAGAAATTATTGTTTTAGTTTTGTTACCGTAATGAACGTAATTGTAAACGATCGATTTTGCGTCAACTCAACGCCACAACACCCAGGACCGACAATGATCGGGTTTTACCGACTCACCGCCCCAACGCCCAGGTTTTACCGACCTTATAAACATCGTTTTAATATTTTATTTGTTTATAAGTTAACTTGAAGAACTTATTTATTAGGTTTTAACGCTTAGGTTCTACCCGCGCTACTTATACCGTAACAAACGTAATTGATATTGCCAAACTCACGTCGGTTTGCCGACGTAATGGTTTTTACCCAGGGTTTTAGCAACATTGGGGTTCACCGCTCGAGTTTTACTAACGCCTAGGGTTTACCGACTGAACAAACTTCGTTTTAAATATTTTAATTATGTCAGTCTTTTTTTTATGTTAATTCAATGAAGTTATTTTTTGGGTTTAATTTTGGTACAGTTATGAACATAACAGATACCAACAAAATACATGTCCACTATGTTGTGCATCGTTCGGGCTTTACCAACACCTGAGTTTTACCGACATAACAAAATTCTTTTTATAATACGTTATCCATGTTCCGCTACTCATTTTATGTTTTTTAATTTAAATATGTTAATTTAACGAATTTTTTTTAGGTTCGGTTATGGTACGCAATAAACGTAGCCAATACAGATTGAATTCGCGTTCATTCTCCACCACAAAACCTGATTTTACTATTCTGCGCAACGTAGGCGGGAAAATCAGGGTCATTACCGTCACAACCTTTTTGATATGTTAATTATTTTATTAAAACTTATACGAGCATATCTACTGTTTTCTGCGTAGACAAATTATTAGTTTTTTTTTTTTTTTTGCTTTGTTTCGATATTTTAACAAACTTAAGTCATACCATCAAATCAACATTAGTGCACCATCATAATGCGACTGTTACATAGACAGGTCCGATCTAGCCCGGCGCGTAGAAAAAACTAGTTATATACAAATGAAAAGATACTGCGAAGGAGCTGATCAAGTATGATATAGAACCACATGACATTCTATTAACACTAAAGGGACTAGAAGGAAAGAAATGTGTTGTAACTGAGAACCGTAATACAATGCTGTAAAAGTATACATAAAGGCAATCAAGTTGAAATAACTGCAATGCATGTTGATAATAGAAAACTTACAAAATAGACAAATACAACATGACATTTGTGAAATTGTTGCTGTAACTTCCACCAACAAAACGTTTTGTATACCCAGCCAGTTTTGAAAATCGCAGGTACTAAAATCGTTGGTCAAAATCAAGATAGTTGGAACATCACGCATTTCTGAAATATAAATCCAACGTCAGTTCGTTTCTGAAATACGTCAACAGTTGATTGAAAAACGAATCCATCACTACCGATTTTCAAAATTTGTCTCTAAACAATAAAACACATGCTTTCAAACTGTTTTTCAGAAATAATTAAGCTACCAAATGTTATAATGAGCCCCAACGCGCATCTCTTAATGAAAATCATGCAGCTAAGCTAAGAAAGGAACCAGGGAAATGATGCCCACATACATATACATGAAATTCACATTCTTTATGACTTCTAAGTTAAATTTCACAGCCAAAGAGAGGGCTCCTCTTGTTTTGACCCCAACCCATGAGATTTTCATTTTTAATTTGTGTGGCTGTTCTTATTGTATGAACTTTTATATAGAATAGATATAATTCCTTTATATTGTTTTATGTTTCAATAATATAGCCCAATAATTGTTAGGTGAAAATGAGTCTTTACAAAATAAAGGAAATAGCTAAATTAATCCCTGCTTAAACACATTAAGCAGAAGCATATATTACCTAACTCTACTAAATTCAAATTAAATCATAACAAAAAAAACACAGAAGATAGACCTAGCATCAAGTCTTGCAATTGAAACCAATGCGCCATATTGATTCATCAACAGTCCATGACCATAACAAAAACAAACTAATGCTCGTCATCACCGTCATCATCCTCCCCATCACCCTGTAAGAATAAATATATTTTATATATTTATTTATATGACCATCAGGGGCGGACCCACATAGTTCCCATCGGGGTCCCGGGACACCAATGTTTTTTAAAAATTACTTAGAGACGATATATTAAATTTTGTAAGGACCCCATAAAAATTAATACTTGGAACCCATGCTATTAAGGCTGAACTAGTCTAGTGGGAAGTCCCTTGTTTTTTCTTTGAGAGGTTGCAGGTTCAAGCCTCACCATACCCAGTTTTTGTTGTTTTTTTAATATTCTAGTCAATATTAGTTATTTAGTTAGGGTATTTGTGTTTTTTCTTTAGTTTATCCCATATAACCATTATCACTTTAGTTTATCCCATATAACCATTATCACCATGCAACATATATAATGACAACATGAGTTTTACATATACTTAAATTATTTATCTTGTGTATGTATATTATAATTAATCATTTATTTGTGTAAGAGTTAGTTTTTCATGTCTTGGTTATTCATGTAAGACCATATATATATAGCTTACGCTTATGTTTTTCGGGTATGAATAAAAATGAATTAAAAGTGTATGTTCTATCTAGTTTCTAATCTATATTCTTTCTACTTACTCGTTTCCGATGACACCATATTTTCGTGTTTTATTATGTTCCTCCTCTCGACCCGACCCGAATAACGACCGACCCAAAAATTTTGTAAACCGGAAAAATTGGGACCCCATTGACAAAAAATCCTGGGTCCGCCACTGATGACCATCATTATCATTTATATAATAATAGATCAAAATAATTAATTATACCTTATTATATATTAGCTTAGTAATTGTTGATGGGCCATATTACTCTTAATAGCTAATAAAGGGTTTCCCCTTATATGTATATATAGAGAGAATAAATTAACATCATAACCTAATCTCACACACATAAGAAAATCATCTGTCTCCTCTCTCTTCTAAACCGGGTTCCTCTCAAGAACCCTAACCATCATTAACTATACATCCTAAAGGGGAACTCGATCAATATGACAAGCATGTCGATTACATCATACCCTGCCGCGGTTACTACTCTTCATGCTGTAACAGGTTCATAGGTTTAATATTTATCATGTTTTCTGTTACTTACATGAAGAACTGATCAACACACTCGACTCAAATCGAACTTCCTCATAATCTTTCTCGAAAGCTGCCAAATCCTCCCGAGCCTCAGAAAACTCTCCATCCCCTCACCAACATACCAGTGCACAAACTCCCTTTTCGCATATATCAAATCAAACTTATGACCAATCCTTGAAAACACTTCAGCCACACTAGTGGAATTTGAAATCATGCACACTGCTCTTTGAACCTTAGCAAAATCGCAACCAGGAACCACAGTGGGCGGATGGTAGTTAATCCCACATTTAAACCTGGTTGGGCACCAATCAACAAACCGGATAGTCCTCTTGGTTTTGATAATACCCACTGCAGCATTCACATCTATCGGAACCAAGTCATCTCCCACAGCATGAAAAACAAGAAACGCTTGTAACCTAGTACAGTTATCCGCAAGCTTCCGGATCTTGTCAAGACACAAGTCCACAACCTCCTTCCCAATTGTCCCAAAATACAATATTTTACAAATGCACACCAACACCAACTGTTCGATAAAATCAAATTCCTCAAAAAAAAAGTATTGTTAATTACTTGTGCAATGACCTCTTGCAAAATTATTAGATTTGTTTGATTGTTTGTACTTTTTCTTTGAAATGTTTATAATCTTGAACTTATAATGGGCCTTGACTACTTGTTTATTTTGATCTGTTTATTTGGGCTTAAAGTTAATGGGTTGGGTTCTAGGGTAGAGGTTAAGAACAAAAACAAATTAAAAAGTGTGAGCTACTTTTTTTCTCTAGCAACATATATCAAAAGTTCCATATCATGTCCAACTAAGGAATTCCAATGCTTTAGGGGTGTTCGACAAGGAAACCCGCTTTCTCCACTCACACTTATTCTTGCTTTGGAATATCTATCTTGTATTACAAACAAAGCTATTGATAACAATCTTTTCGAACCAATTAGCATCCCCAATAATGGGCCGAGTTTATCTCATCTTCTTTTTGCAGACGATGTGCTGTTTATGAGATTATGGTCGTAAAACTCGATTATGAATTTGTCACGACTGTTGCGGTGCTTTTATTTGGTCTCGGGATTGAAAATAAATCTAAGTAAATGCAATCTCTTTGGTGTCAATAAACCCGAGACAGAAGTTGAAAATATGGCCAACCGACTACACTGCAAGGTTGGTAATTTCCTTTTTCTTATCTTGGCCTCCCAAGTGGGTGAAACCATGAACTCAATAAATAGTTGGAAGCCGGTGATTGAGATCTTTGAAAAACGATTGACAAGGTGAAAAGCATCATGAATCTCAATGTGGGGGGGGGGGGGGATTGGTCCTCATCAAGTCAGTGATGGATGCATTACCAATCTACCACTTCTCACTTTATAAAGCCTCAATCATAGTAATTAAACAATTAGAAAGAATTCGAAGAGACTTTCTTTGGGGGCAGTTCTCCTAACAAAAGAAAGATTCACTGGGTTAAATGGGATAATGTGGGCGTGGACAAAAAACATGGGGGGCTTGGTCTTGCGTAGTTAATCGATATCAATCTAAGTTTGTTAGCCAAGTGGCGGTGGCGATATAAAACAGAACTGGATAAGCTTTGGAGGAGAGTTGTCACTTGATTTATTTTAACGAACAAGGTATAAAACCACTCCCTAGCAAGATTGGTACACCGGGGTATGAAATAATATCACATTAGTTGATGAAATCCTTTTACTACGTCGTATCACTCTATCGAATTCAATTGTGGGAAACGTAGGGAACGACAAGAATTTCATGTCTTGGATTGATACATGGTGGGAGGAATGCCACTAAGAAAAAGATTTCCATCTTTATTGAAATTGGAAAGGTATAAACGGTGCATCATACGGAAAAGAATATGTAATGGCTCCTCTATTGAAGTATGGGTCTGGAGCTGGATCAGTGAACATAGTACACCATAGGGAATAAGCAGAGTTTTGGGACAGACTTGATTTACTACCCGGAACTGTTTTGAATGATGTTTGGGATCGATGGGTTTGGGACCTAAATTAGTTATTTTTTACAACAAAGTCTTGTCGCCTACAGTGCCAATCTAATTCCATCAACGTGAATAATTTTGTTTTGGATTGAAACAAGCGGGTACCGAGTAGACTTAATCTTTTTTCCTGGAAGGCGGAGATGGGTCATATAGCTACTTCAGACGCCTTACATAAAAGGAATGTGATTGGTGAAGTTAAACAGTGCCCCTTGTGTCAAGATTGAATGGAATCGGCAGAGCACATATTATATTCTTGCTTGGTTTCCCCTCTTAGTGGGCAATATATAAGCGAGTGGTGTAGAATTCCTCTGATATTCGCGTTTGAGGTTAGTGACCTTTTAAACTCTCACTGGTTATCATGTGTCGATAGCAAGAAACAAAAGGCTATTCAAGCAATAATACTCACGGCTTGTTGGTTCATTTGGAAGACGAGAAACACGACAATCTTGAACAATCATTGAATCTCAATTAGTAGACTCAATGAGGACAAAAGAGGCATAGCTTCACTGGGTAAAATGTAGAGGTCAAATAGAGGGGTTAGGCTGGGAACTTGGCATTCATTTTCCCTATCTTGATGTATTGTAAATTGGTGTTTGTGTAATTGTACGTGTACATGTAACCTGTGTTTTGTTTGATCAACGAGCATCTTGCTTGTTGATTTTTTTAGTTGATTCAATAAAATTGGTTGTTCAAAAAACAATTTCAGGTCCCAAAATTGATGCATAGTGGATTGTGGGCACAAATCTTTTATTAATGAGATATGGTCCTGGATTAAGGTCAGATCCGGACTCGAATCTTAAGATACACAAGTACCATAAAAAGAATAAACATCGAAGAAAGAACACACCCTTAGACACATACCTGAACGAATACGTACAAGAAGCTGCGCAAAGGAAAGTACGGTCGTGACCACGATCAGTACCATGGATTTACAGGAGAAAACACCAACATGGTTGAGCCATCTGCGCGGCAGGTACACGCGGAACCACTGTGACAGCTACGTAAAGGTGACAATAGTATTGAGCAACGGGTCCCGTGAAAAACGGAATCCACAGTCTTCACTATGGAAGCTGTGGAAGGGATATGTCATATATTCCTTTGACACGTAGCTCAATAATAAGCTACCTAAAACACTCCACACCTTTGGCCATAAATATTGGACTCTCAAGAACGAATTGATATAGCTCATCAAAACGTAAATACACACAATATTAATATTGAATTACTCCCAATATATTATAGAGAAAATATAACTCAAAAAACCCTTATTACACATAACTCATGTTTTTGTTAATGAATCATAACTCGGTTGCATCTCGTGTTTTATAATGTCTTACCATGACTGTTAGTGCACGGTTTTTTTTTCTCGAGTCTTTGTAATCCTCTGTAATTTATTATTATTTTAATGTAAGGGTACTTTAGTAATTACAAGCCCATTCGTTAAGTTTCATGTAGTCACTCGTAAAGCCTTTTTAACAAATGAGAGTTATTTTGTTATCTGTGATCATTCGTTAAGGATGTTTAACGAATGGACTTTAATCGTTATTGATATGTATCCATTCGTCATGGAATGTTGACAAATGGGGTATAGGGAATGAATCATTCGCTATACTATTTTGTTATTTAATGTAATGAAGACGAATGGAGGCCATTCGTTACGGAGTGTGTAACGAATGACATTCGTCTTTTATATATAGGTCGATCCATCCTGCATAATTTAAGTGTTGTTTATGTATTCTCTTTCTAAGCCGTTACTCTGTCCGTTTACTCACTCACACACTTCGTTCATTAACGTATCAATCACATACACATATCAGATAACTAGATCTGTAAGTTAATTGATATGAATTGATCAATCAATTGTAGCTCAAGCTTTCTCAATGACTCGGTTTATATATTATACATATTAACCTTAACTTGCTAACCAAGAGATTACTAAATATAATAAAAAAATCAGGAAGCATAATAAACTATTACCGACTTGTCAATGTTGTTCCATCAAGTTCACCGACTTATGACTTGGAGTCCGAAATTATGTCCAACAGACTCCACCAAGGGTCTGCTCCCATTCTCTATTTCTCTATACTATCTCTGTGTGCTTAGCACACACGCATGCATGAAGAGAGCTGTGTGAAGGCGATAATAACGTTTTTTTAAGCGGGAAGCGTATCTCCCTTCAAACGATCAATGCAGAATAGCTTTCTTCACATCTTTGTGTCTACAAATCTTAATGTACCTCACTCTCGGATTCAGTATTCTCAGTTTACCATACCCCGTGGATATATGCGTTTAATTCTAGTTAACTTGTGTTTCTTCGCTTACTGTGATGCGGGTTCGAATCTCATGGGTGACAAAAAGATATAATTTAAGCCATTAAAAAAACTATTTAGTGTCAGTCACTTTTCATAATTTGACTTTTATAAATATTATATTAATATATCTATCAAAACATTTGGTTAAAGTGTTGATTTCATTGCTATTCCACGGGTTTCTTTTACAAAATGTTGGGATGAAAACGGACTGAGCATTTATGAACTATTCAATTGAAAAATCGTACATGAACAAATTTTTTTATTTATTTAATTAAACGAACGAATAATAACATACATTTTATATAGGCTTTTAAAAAAAGTTATATTTATACCGATATAAATTAACACAAAAGGGCCCATTTAAATTATATGTATATGTATACACACACTTAGTTATATTTGGTCAATTATGTTCATTTGCGTTCGTTTATGTTTTATCTAATATGTTTGTATAAGTTTGCATATTTTGTTTGTTTATGTTCGTTTACATTCGAGAACTATTCATTTTGATTCTAAATGAACGAACATGAACATGCTCGTTTTCTTAATGAACGAACATGAACACAAAAATTTGTAATTATATTTTTCGTGTCGTTCAGCTTGTTAACAAAATGTATTCTTGACCGATTAAACATATACGAAAGGTTGAAATCCATTTGTTTAATCATCTAACAGAAAAACACAACACTTTTGTAAAAGTGTAAATGGACATGGCCTGGAAGGACTATACTTTGAACATGCATTATGTGGTCCTTTGGTTTACTCTCTCTATGTTTGTATATTTGTTTATTTAGTTGGAAAGAAGCCTTGCATGATATGTGATAATGTGGTGCTGCCTTTCCCAGCTCTCATACAAAAGTTTGTGTATGTAATAATTACTTGCATAAATTTATTGTATATCATTACAACTTATTAGTTTCTTCCAAGATTCACTAATCATCATGACTGTCAATTTGTTACAGAATGCTTAACGCTTTCGTTTCATTCGGCTAGGTCGGTAACACCGCCTCTATTAGTTCGTGTAGGGGGGTCGGGTTGGGGAAGCCGAATGTTTTGGGTTGAATATGAACATTTAACGGTCATTTGACAATTTGAATTAAAAATATAAACAAAACAAATAAAAAAATTATAACTCAATAAATTAGCATACTCATTTCAATTTTTTTTACACCAAACATACTCTCCCTTCTATATTTCTATCATATATTTATGATTTTCTCCAATAACATCACTTTACAGAACAACAAATTTCCATTCCTAAATTAAGGAGAAGGCCATGACCATAATAGAGCTACGAAAAAGAAATGAGGTTGGCAAAGACTTGGGTCCATATTTTCAAAACCCGGGCCATGAGAATCAACGAATGTTGGGTTTTTGTAACGAGTGTTTTACTATTTTGTTCAAAGAGGATCAAGAGATCGTAACATGCACTAAATATATTCGAAATGACAAAATATGGCGAGTCAAATTAATATTCACGATAACGACACGCCACAAGTGAAAATCAAAGTCAATAGCTAACGGATTTGATAATAGTAATTTTATGTATTTTTTAATTGATTGGTATTGTTTAATTATTATGTAATTTTTTAATAAATTTTATGCACTTTTATTTATTATCATTTTTTTAAATATATAAATTCAAATATACATTAAAAAAATAATATAAAAAGCTTTTTCCATAATTCTTCATACGCCCTTAACAAATTTCCATACACTCTAATTTTTTACATGAGACTCTCCCATTGGTTGATTGTTCTTCAAAACACTATAGTGTTCGAAATCAGGCTCAACAATACAAAATTTTGATCTCAACCAAGTCGAATTTTAGAGTTTATTATAATTCTTAAAAACTTACATACCTTAACATGCTCAAACTAAGCATAAACTTCAAACTCCTACTTTTCTAGACCAAATAAGTTTGCAAAACACTCAAAAAACTAAATAGATTATTCTAAACTTTCAAACTATTAATTAAATCCTAATTAATTAAATTATTTTAAATTACACCTTCAGCTTTCACTTTCGTTTAAAATCGAATCGTTAAATTTCTTAATGACTCGTTTCAAAAAGTGAAATGAATATTCTAAAGGTTTTTAACCCGATAAATGAGATACACGTTTTAAATAAGGTTTGAGTCTTTAAAACTAGATACATGATGAACTAGTGTTTTAGATCATGTCTAATACAAACCTATGATTTGATTTTAACTAAAAATATGCATATATAGTTACAGAAGCATTAATTTTCAAGAATCTATTTACTACGTGAATACATTTCAAAACCTACAAATGATTTCAAATAAATAAAATGGCTTGAATAGGTTTTCAAAATGTAAATTGAATGGCTTAAATAGGTTTTCAAAATGTTTGATGCATAAGGTAGTCTATGGATAAGCATTCAGACGGTAAGTGTATGTATAGTGGTAAGTGTATGTATAGTTTAATCCAAGGTATACACGTATTACAGATGAACAGTCGTAACATGCTATTAAGAGACTATGTTATAGGCATACGTTAAACAACAATCAATCTAGGTATAATACTAGTGTGCTCCATGGTTATACCCTGCAGTGAAATAGTCGCACTAACTGTGTAGCCTACTAATCCAAATATGATCAACCTTTAGAACCAAAATCCTTACACAAATATGTCTCCCAATTGTTTGCAACCAATTTATGATAAAAACGAGCAATCCCGAACGTTAATAACTCTCTCTCTCTCTCTCTCTCTACGGAAAAAAGGTTGTAACTTCGACTATTGGAAGGAAAGCCTGTCCATCAAGGATCATACCATTCGAGACTTTTTTTTTCATACTTTCCTCGAGGTCTGGAGAAAGTTGAAATCAAAAGGGATGTGTGTATTTATTTATTGTTTGACTCAAAATTGGAGCATGTTTGAAACAAAATCGTGAACGCGCGAGGGATTATCATTTCTATCGATTGCCCTTCTTTTAACTCCTAGGACAAGTCTCTCTCTCTCTCTCTCTCTCTCTCTTATAAAGAGAAACACACGGGTTTGGTGCTTGCAGTTCTGAATGACTTCGCTTAGCTTGCCATGTTCTTCCAAGAAATAATCGTTAACTCTTTGGCCTTAACCTTAAGAATGTTGGTTTTAAGATTGAGAGATTATCCTTCTCTAATTGGAAGGCTAAGACTAACTACCAAGATGTTGACTGTCAGACCCCCAACCCAAGGCGTAAATGCCGAGGCGTGAGCTGATTGCTCACAGCTCTCAAAGTATTACCATGCAATAATTAAAAGGTGACAATATCTGTTAAATTTATTAATTATTCAATAAATTCAGATAATACAAAGTACATAATTTAAACAAACAATAAATAAGAAATCTAAGTCTTTATAATAACTCTTCTAACATAGCAATGCTAAACCTTCAATAATTCCTGATAATCAATTCACTCGATGACCTTCATATGCGTATAAAATACAAATAATTTTATCAACAACATATGTTGAGTGAGAAAAACACTAGTTGATTTGAATACAATATAATATAGAAAAGAAAACACAAACTGTTCATATGAGATAACATTTAAGCCATAGCTTTTAAACAATTCAAACAGTAATAAGAATGGGCTAAACCATTGCCATGAGTTTTCGGTGAAATCAATGTCATGCGATTGGACGCCGGCCACTACGATAGTCGTATGATCATACTATTATGATTGACTTCTCCAAATGCGGACTAATAAGCAAATAAACATATAGCAAGTTAGGCATTAGACTTATATACACACAAGGATTAGTTGCAATTGTGGATACTATATAATAGGTAAATATAATAAGATACGCATATGTCCCCGAAAAGGATTAAAAAATAAGTAAAAAAGGGAGTGATTACTCACCTTATAAAATAAGCAAAGCGGGAATGTTTCGATAAGAAAAGGATAGATTGTACTCTTCCGGAAATACCGAGAAATCCTAAGTAATAATAATTGCGGAAATAAATATGAATTGAATAACGAATCTAAAACTAGATAGAGATTTGGGAATTTGATGATCGAGTATATTCTTGCAAAAGTTTAAATATTACTTCAATTTATTATTACTTTATTATTTTGAAATATCACTTTTATTTATTAAAGTTTTATTATAACTAATATGGTTTTATTTATATAAAATACATAATAATACTTAAATAAATATTCATAAAAATTTTATAGTTTACATAAAGAGATTTGTTTTAAATATTTCTTTTAAAAATACATTTAATACACTTATATATATTTTTGTTATTAATAAAGATTTCATTTTAAATTAATATTATAAATAATAGATAATAAATAATAATATTTATATAAAATATAATCTTTCATAAAATACTTAAACTTATACTATATTAAAACCCTTTTAAATATCAAAACCTTTATCCATTTTAAATACCTATTATATATACATCAATATATAAATATATACGTATATATATAGTTTTAACCAAGGTTCAAGAAAATGATCGGTTAATATGTCGGTTTTAATAAATACTGATAAATTAATATGTTTAAATATTTATAATATAATTTAATTGATTAAAAATATTAATATACAAGATTAAGTGAATAATTACCAAAAATAAAACAAGAATGGGCTGGGGTATTCAAACCCGCACCCCCAGCCTCCCTCGTCACATAGCGCAAATGCACCAGCCAACTGGCCTGGTGTCTAACTTGTTAGATAATCAGAAACGATAGTTTATAAACACAACATAAGATAACCCAACTCATATAAGAACCCTAGAAATCTTAATGCATTTAGTTGAGTTAATTGATCAATTAGACAGAGGGTTATTGATGTGTGAATCAAGATGAAAAAAACTGCATGATTATTTACCTCTAACGATGTTTAATCGGTGGTTAGATTGCTCGATAATAGGCCGGCCAAAACAAAGATCAGAACCGGGACTTGCAGGCTATGAACACATAATTAGCTATAGGGGTTTGCTTGGCGACGGGTCAAGGATAGTGCATGCGCGATTAATTGGTTTATGGTGAACGGAATAGGTATAATCCCAAATTAGGTTAAGCTCGGTTCGTTAATAAGCTAATTCGTATAATATTGATCCTAGTTTCCTAAATCCGGGTGTCGGTAGGCCGATTATAGTATGAGGATTAAAACCCCTAGATCAATTCCAAGTTAAAGGCGAGAATTAAGGGCCAAGTTAACTAAGCGGGTTTCAGATTCGCCATATGGGTTGATGGGTATGGGTGATGGGTTAATAATTTGACAGAATTGCAGATTGGTCCTTGGACTAAGGAAGTGGATAAAAAATAACTTTAAAGTATAGTTTAGGGTTAAAATGGTATATGTTTCAAAGTTAAATTATCTCTATAATATATATAAACGAAGACATAAAAATCCTACGTGTCGCGATGTGATCGCTTCCCCTTTTTTTGGAGTCACCAGATTTGCTTGATTTTTAAATGGAGGCTTCTCATGAATTTAACCCTAATTCATGGGTATGAGTTTTACCAAACCCATATATTCCTTAAACGGGTTATAACATCTCATTAAATTAAAAAGTATTCTCACCAAATTATTGATGTAAAAATCCTACAAAACAGGATATACTAAAAATTAATATCTTATTTATTTTAAAAATATATATATATATATATATATATATATATATATATATATAATTTAAATTAAAAAACCAATTTTATAGTTAAAACAATTAACGAGTCTTGGGTCTCATCAAACCATAAATATATTATTAACTTTCATAAATATTATTTATAATTAAAAAACCAATTTTATAGTAAAAAAATAAACGAGTCTTGGGTCTCATCAAAACCATATAGCTTTTAGACCGGGTTATAACATCTCATTTATTTGTGAAATAATTTATCATAAACCCATAAGTATATTATTAACTTTCATACAATAAAAAAATATAAATTCAAAAAATAAATAAATATTAGAACAAACAATATAAAACAACCCCCTTAATACGGGGGATAAAAACTAGCATTAAATAAATATAATAACAAATACTAATAAAATAATAATAACTTGAATAATGAGATACTTTCTTGCTAAAATTTCCCGAACATTGTAGGTTCCAAGCCGAATCTACATAGAAGTATCTCTTAACACGAGGGTGCGGAATCCCCTACGTATACGATACGAGTGTTTACACTAGAGAGAAGTAAAGAATACGCAACAAGTAAGAACAAAGGTTTAAATGTTATTAGATGTAAAACCAAACAACCGATAAACCCCTAGCTGTCCTTGTCAAAATTACCAGAAAACTTACAAAACAAAAAGGCCGACGTTAGGTTATACAGACCTGCGACAACTTCGCCAAACACCCTTGGCGAAGTTGTCCCTAACTTTGCCTATATACTAAGTTCGCTACTAACATAACCAAACCATTAAGTTCACCAAAACGTAACAAACAATGTAACGATTACAGACACGATAAACTAAAGACTAATGAACTACTGACACAATGCACCAACAGACTCCCCCTTGGCAGTAGCTTCATTTCTCTTACAGCTTCGCTTCGTCTTGTAATCCAAAAAGCCGTACTAATGATCTTCAGGCATGCACCTCGTGTCTCGCACAAACTGAGACCACCCTTTGATATTTCTTCGCCTCATCTTTCCATGCAGGAATATAGAAGATCTTCTTTTAATTGAGTACCTGCTGATCAGCTTGAGACAAGTTAACCAGGTGCATAGGATCATACACCCTTAAGATCTCCTGTTCATCTTGATCTTCCATCATAGCTTCAGCAGTCTGCTAATCAACATACCACCATTTCAGGTCTTTCATCACATCTTGAGGCATTGTCTTCAGCGGAACCTCTTTCAGACACCGAATAGGTTTGTACTTCATCATCATCCATGGATTACCATCTTCTCACAAACCTCTCTCAGTATCCTTTACTAGCTTGCCCTTCTGAGGCTTTAACAACTCAAAATTTTTCTCCTTTACTACTTCCTTCCACCAAATCTTACCAACCCAGCCAGCAAACCTATCCTCACTCCTATTAATCAACCTCAGACGTGCCAAATCCTTCACTTCATATTCAGGTAGTGTGTTGAACGATCTCAGCTTTTTAGCAAAATACTGAATCCCATCATACCTCTTAATCACAAACAACTTGAGTTGATCATCATAAAGCCAACAAATGATTCCCTTCTTTGACTCAGCATATTCTTTGATATTATAACTCCTATTGAACATCGTAGGTACCACTGGCTTCTTTGTCTTGATAAAACACTGAGCGTACTCTTCTTTCCACCTTGGCTGTTCCTCCCATTCAAAATCACCCGACACATTATCATCTTGACCCAGCTGATCCTGACCAGCACTAGGAATATCATGTTCAATACTATCATCAGGTATCTCACCTTCCTCTAAACCACTGTCAAATTCAATCTGTTCACCAATCTTTTAAATCTCACTCAAAGACAACACATCTTCACCCATATCATCCTCATCGTCTACCACAACCGTCTCACCACTTGCACTGCCAGATAGAGCAGTAGACTCCCCCTGAGATGTGGAAGCCCCAAGAGTTTGTTCAGTTCTTGGCAGCTCACCACCTACATCTTTCGATGCATTGGGATCATCATCTTTGTCCTGTCTCCTCTTTGTTCTCAACTCATCACCTTTGCAAGTAGTCTCCCCCCTGAGATGCTAAGAACTGTTTCAAAGCATCAAAAAGCTTACCATGTTCACCAAGAAGTGCGGTTTGAAGTTGATTCTCAGACACCAGACGTTGGATAGCCTGAGTTTGAATAACATTCACCCTCGACTGCTCAACAACAACCCTTTCCAGAGCTGCAATCCGCTCAGAATCCGACAAGGTAGTGTCAAAATCAAATGACATATGAGAAGTATCCTGAGCATATGGCGGTGGAATGCCCAAGCTTACTGGAATCTCAGATGGAGGTAGAACTGAGACAAAGGACCCAGCAGTAGCCACCAGTGTGGACTCAACAAACATAGCGACCACGTCCAATGGAATAACAGAAGGAGGTGGTAAAGAAACAATCTCTGGTGTAGACACATGTACCATAGAGGGTGCAATAGATGGTGCTGACAAAGCCACCGATAATGCACCAAAAGTTACTACCAAGAGTGCCGGTGACAATGAAACAAGCGTAGACAAACTTGATAATCGCGGAGGAGCAAAGTGAACTACGCGCCAGCTTTTACCACTCTTGGCCTTCTTTGATCTCCGAACTAGAGCATATAATTCCTTCTCATAATCAGACTCACTGTCATCATCAGAATCTTTCTTTCGTTTCCCATGTACCTTCTCACGAGTGGCTAGAACCCGTTGTGCCTCAACAACATCATCTGTAAATGAATCGGATAAAGTTTCTGTTGGTACATAAATGTCAGTAGTTCATAGTCTATCGTTTGTAATCGAGTCTGTAATGTAATTATGTTTAAGTTTATGTTTATGTATGTAAGCGAAGTTGTCAACAAGTTCGCTTAGGCGAACTTGTTGAACAAGCGAAGTTGTCGACAAGTTCGCCTAGGCGAACTTGTTCAACGAGCGAAGTTACTGACAACTTCGCCTGAGGCGAAGTTGTCGTGTATTTATATAGCCTACGGGTTTGCGGTTTTGTGGTTAGTGTTTTGGTTAATCACGTGTAATTCAGCAAGTCGATAGACGAGAGAAAGAGTCTGTAATAGACGTGTTTCAAGTTATATTATATAACGTGTTCGTTTGTATCGCGTGTGATTGTTTTACGTATTCTACGCTCGTAACTACCTACGCAGGGATTCCGCACCTACGTAGATAGCGATATCCCGTGTAAGATCCGTCCGGGAAGCTACATTTGGTATCAGAGCTTTGGCTCGATTGTGTGGTTCGGGATTTCACGCGGGTGTAGAAAACGTCTCGTTTGACCTATTCGCGGGACGCGTTTTCGTTGATATTGTTTTATACTCACCTTATACAGTCATATTCAAGCCGTCACACCGACCGGAAACTGCTAAATCGTTGAAAACAGATATGAATATTTTCAGTGTTCTTCGGGCGAAGTTGTTGTTCTTCAGGCAAAGTTGCCGACACTGGAAGTAGGGTTTCGGCGAAGATATAAGGTTGAGCGAAGTTATCCACAACTTCGCCTACCTCATAAGTTCGCCTAAGCGAAGTTATCCTCAACTTCGCTTACCTCCTAAGTTCGCTTATCTTAAGCGAAGTTATTCTCAACTTCGCCAAGTCACGCGAATTTAAGGATTTTCCAGCGAAGTTAACACTTAAGTGAAGTTATCCTTAATTTCGCCTATAGTACTGTTTGGAAGAATTTTTGTTTTTTTTCGGGTTTTTCTTGTTTTCGAGAAGATGTCGCCGATTAACATCTCAGAGTTAGTCAAAATGGAAGTTGAAGCGGGGTCGGCTACTAAGGCCCCAAGGTTGATGAAAGGAACCGACTTTGTGGCGTGGAAGGATAGGTTCATTCAGTATATTAAATACCAGGATGCAAAGATGTGGGTGTGCATCCAGGATGGATATATTCCACCGACAATGGAATACGAAGGTCGGGATGTGATAAAGAAGTACAGCAAGATGGAGGAAGAAGAGAAGAAGATGTATGAGGCCGAGAGCAAGGCCCATGCTGCAATTACTATGGCTCTTCCTCAAGAGATTCTCCATACATTCAGGAAGTACACTTCTGCACGAGAGCTTTGGGATGCTCTTGAGAATAGATTCGAAGGGAACGTGGGTATTCGTGCCTCGAAGATTAAGCTGTTAAAGACCCAGTTCTCTGTCTTCAAGTATTTGAAGAACGAATCGCTCGATGATATTATCACCCGATATTATCATCTAATGACAGAGCTGAACAACTATTCTATTGCTTACAGAGAGGAGGAAATAGTTGAGAAACTTCTCGATGCTCTCCCACCGAAGTGGGAAATGTACACTGTTCTAATGAGGGAAGACAAAGACTTTCACAATTATGACTTGGAGACAGCAGTAAACAAGCTCAGAACCTTTGAGCTTAATATGGTTCGTAAAGACACACCAACGGATCAGGTTCAAGACCTTGGTATGTATGATGCCAAAGTTAACTCAGGCTCAAGTTCGAAGTCTGAATCTGCTGCTTACTATTCCAAAGGAGAGTCAGGTTCTAACTCTTCTCATGAAGGAAATGTGTCAGTAAACATGAACGGTGATGTTTGCTTTGTTGCTGGAGGATCAAGTGCTTCGAAACCTCAAGCATCCAAGAGTAGTTTCTCTCCCAGTGCTTCAAGCAATAACTACACTAAGATGCCAATGAGTGTCAAATCTGCTGAAGAGCAGTTTGCACTCTATGCATCTTTTATTGCTTCTTACGAGAACTACATACAAGGGAAAATTGTGGACCCTGCTGCTTTGGAAGAAGACTATGACCAGATCGATCCTGATGATCTGAAGGAGATGGATCTGCAGTGGCAGATGGCGATGATAGTCAGAAGAGTGAAGCGTTTCATGAAGAAGACTGGCAGAAAGTTCGTAGGTGGAAAGCCAGGATTTGATAAGTCAAGGGTGAGGTGTTACAATTGTCAACAAAATGGACACTTTGCAAAGGAGTGCACTAATGCACGTGTAGAACGTAGTCAGGGGAGGACTACACAGCAAAGTGGAAATAACAATGGGAATAATGCCATGATGTCTGATGCTGGTGAATACAACTGGAACATGTTCTCTGGAGTACTCTTTGAGCAGGCACACATGGCGAAGGTTGCAGCTGAAGAATGTATGAAAGCTGCTGAAAATGAAAAAGCTTTCATGGCTAATGACCAGAACTCCGAGGTATGTACTAAACCTATCTGTACTAAATGTGAGAACTTGTCTGAACAGCTTGCTACAATTACTGATCAGTATGTTAAGTTGGATGCCGAATTTAAAACCTTGAAAGAAGATCATCACTTCACAAAGACAAGAGAAAATAATTATAAAATAAAAATTAAAGCTTGTGAAAAAGACGTTAAAAGTTTAAAAACAAAATTAGCTGAGAAAATTGAAGTGATCGATCTAAGCTACGAGGTTTTAGAAGAGAAAACCAAGTTAATCGCTGAGAAAGAAAAACAGATTGCTGATCACCAGGTAAAAGTGGTGGAACTAAATAGGAAACTGGAGCAATTCCGGAATTCCTCTGCTATTCTTGATCACCTCGTTAGTGATCAAGGTCCCTCACCTAAGAGGGGAGGAATTGGTTACCATGAGGTTCCACCACCTTATAACCATAATTATACTTTCAATCCTAGTGTTCATGAATCTGTTAATTTTGTAGCTGATCAGACAGGTCCTGCTAAGGAAACTGGTAAAGTACCGGAAGTTAGTAAAGGCGAAACAAGTTCGCCTGTCTCAAAAGTTAAAATTTCTATTTCAAGTCCAGTCTCATCTGATTCGGATAAGTCATCCGAGTCGGGTAAGACAAAAGAGAAGGAAGTATTACCCACTAGTGGAGAAAAAGTTAATTCAACTAAAAGGAGTACTCCACTCAACCCATATGTCCCACCTTATGTGAGACGTACGGTTGGTAATACTGCCTCCACATCTAAAACATCTGCTGAAAAGAAAGCTGAACATAGGTGCTGTTTTAGATGTAATCAAACAGGGCACCTTGTTGCTGATTGCCCTCTGAAGCAGCATTTCAGAGAGGTGAGGCCCTCGAAAAATGAGACTAAGGTTTTTGGTAATCGTTTAAATGTTAAAAATGAAAACCATTCAAATTTGAGAGATAATACAGGTTTTCAAAGAAACACATCTCGTTTTTACACTACTAATAACCAAACCAAATGCTATAATTCTTTTGATTTTCTTAATGTACGTCGGTTTGGTTGGCCTCACTATCAGTCTCCAAGGAGGTATCCTGTTAGGACTCGTGGAAATTTATCTAATGCTAACTTTGGTCAGCCAAGGTGTGTGAGTTCTGTTAAGAAGGTTAATCGACCCAAGACCAAGAGGTCTTGGGTCCCCAAATTTTAATAATCTCTTTTGTTTGTGCAGGAACAGTTGAACAGGGCTTCCAATAATCTTTGGGTTGTGGACAGCGGCTGTTCCCGGCACATGACTGGTAACAAGGATTTGTTACAAGATTTAAAACCTGTTCAAGGAGCAAGAGTCAGTTTTGCCGGTGAGAGTGGAGGCAAAATAACAGGAAGGGGTACGGTAACTAACGGGAAGATGACGTTAGAAAATGTGAACTTTGTTGAAGAACTGAAGCACAATCTGCTGAGTGTGTCGCAGATTTGTGATAAAGATTATACCGTACACTTCACGAAGACTGATGCGATTGTGTTGAAGCCTGGTTTTCAAATACCAGAGGAGTGGATAGTAATGAAGGCTCCACGTGATCGAAATACGTATATGATGGATTTAAGTTCAACTGAAATGTCAACTGAAGAATCGTGCCTTTTGACGAAAGCAAGCGAATCGGAATCTGAACTGTGGCACAGGAGAATGGGGCACATTCATCTTTGGAAGATGAACCATATTGTCAGACATGGGCTTGTGTTGGGTGTTCCCTTAAAAAGTTTCAATTTTGAAGACAAATGTCTTGCGTGCAAAAAGGGAAAACAGCACAAGAAGTCCCATCTCACCAAGAAAGTAAATTCAATTGCCAGTACACTAGAGCTGCTTCACATGGATCTCTTCGGTCCTGTGAATGTAAGAAGTCTAGGTGGTACAACTTATTGCTTGGTGATCACTGATGACTACTCACGATACTCGTGGGTATACTTCCTGAAATCAAAGGACGAAACGGCTCAAATGGTGAAGAATCTAATTACCAAAGTTGAGAACATTATGGATAAACGAGTGAAGTTCATCAGAAGTGACAATGGTTCCGAGTTTAAAAATTTTGAAATGGAGATCTTCTGTCTGTCAAGAAAGATTGAACACCAATTCAGCGCTCCGTATACTCCGCAACAGAATGGAGTGGCTGAAAGGAAGAATAGAACTTTAATTGAAGGAGCCAGAACTATGCTGGCTGATTCAAAACTTCCGGTGGTGTTCTGGGCTGAAGCTGTTTCTACAGCTTGCTATGTACTGAATAGAGTTTTAACAGTAAAGAGACTTAATAAAACATGCTATAAGCTTATGCATGGGAGAAAGCCCAATTTGTGTGGACTTGAAGCTTTCGGGTCCCCGTGTTCAATTTTAAAGGCACATTCAAAGTTTGGTGAAGCAGCCGATGAAGGAATCTTAGTCGGCTATGAAGTTGGGACTCCCAACAGGCGTGTCTTTAATACAACGAACGGCAAGGTTGAGGTGGTATGTAACACCGACATTACGAGTTACAGATCGCCAAGACCGAGCATCGGACCTCCTGGGATTTTCGACTATGATAGGCTCTTCAAGTCTTTTAACATACCTGATTTGTTTTGTACAGAAGAAGAAGAACGTGTTGCTACGAAGATGATTCTAGATGAGGAGGAAAATTTGGCTCATAGACAGCTATTTGATGATTGTCAACCTTCCTCATCAAATTCTATCGGTTCCCCTGCTGTCTCTCCAGAAGAAGAGTTTATCAATCAATTTCACTCTCAGCCAGAAACAACAATTGATGAGCTCTCTTCTAATTTAGAAGATAATTTGCATGTCGGTGCTGTTCCGACCACGAGAATTCACATAGATCACCCTTTGGAGAATGTTATAGGTGATGTGTCCTCCGGTGTACAAACCAGAAGCAGCTTGAATGAGCACACCTGTGTTTATACAAGCTTTAAAGAAACGGGTATAATGAACGAATGTTTGTACTCATGCTTTATTAGCCAGATTGAACCGAAAAATTATCAAATGGCTCTTAAGGACAGCTCGTGGGTCGAGGCCATGCAAGAAGAGTTGGCTCAATTTAAGAAGATGGAAGTTTGGACTTTGGTTGAAAAACCATGGAATGTGCATGCGATAGGCACAAAATGGGTGTTTAAGTGCAAGAGAGATGAAAAGGGGATTATTATAAGAAACAAGGCGAGGCTGGTCGTTAAAGGTTTTAATCAGCAAGAGGGGATAGATTATAATGAAGTGTTCGCTCCGGTGGCCAGGTTGGAAGCGATAAGATTGTTTTTGGCTTTTGCTGCTTTTAAGAAGATGAAAGTGTTTCAGTTGGACGTGAAGAGTGTGTTCCTCAATGGGAAAGTTGATGAGGTTGTGTATGTTGAGCAACCTCCAGGTTTTCCTGACCCAGACTTTCCTGATCACGTGTACAAGTTGAGCAAGGCGCTGTATGGATTACATCAGGCACCTCGTGCCTGGTATTCAACGTTATCGGACTACTTGCTAGAGAATGGTTTTGAAAGGGGTTTGATTGACAGCACACTGCTTGTGAAGAGAGATGGAAGTGACTTCCTGCTAGTTCAAGTCTACGTGGATGACATCATATTTGCTGCATCAAGAGTCTCCATGTGTCAGGAATTTGAGGCCGTCATGAAGAAAAGATTTGAGATGAGTGCTATGGGTGAACTAACGTTCTTTTTAGGATTGCAGGTTGATCAAAAGAAGGATGGGATGTTCATTCATCAAACTAAATATGTTCATGATGTCCTCAAGCGCTTCAAGATGAGAACTGTTCTCCATTTGACACTCCAATTTGCGTCAACCACAAGTTGGGAGCTGAAATAGACGGTGACGCAGATGTGGACCCAACTCAGTATCGGGCTATAATAGGTTCTTTGATGTATTTGACTGCTTCTAGGCCTGATATAATGTTTGCTGTTTGTCTTTGTGCTCGTTTTCAGGCAAACCCAAAGGAATCTCACATGAAGGGTGTGAAGAGGATTCTGCGGTATCTCAAAGGCAAGCCGAAGCTAGGGTTGTGGTACCCGAAGGGAGGAGACGTGGAACTGGTTGCTTATACGGATTCTGATTATGGAGGGTGCAATCAGAGTCGGAAGTCGACAACAAGAGGATGTCAGTTTCTCGGTGGAAGATTAGTTTCCTGGCAGTGCAAGAAACTGACATCAGTCGCAATCTCTACGTGTGAAGCTGAATATATGGCAGCATCCAACTACTGCTCTCAGGTTTTATGGATTCAGCAACAATTGCGCGACTATGGTCTGAATTTCTTACTCACTCCTATTTTTATTGATAACACTGCTGCCATCTCAGTAATTAACAATCCCGTGAAACATAGTAAAACTAAACATATTGACATTCGTCATCATTTCATACGGGATTGTGCTGAGAAGAAACTGATTAAGGTCGAAAAGGTCGATACGCTAGAAAATTTCGCTGATTTATTTACAAAAGCGTTTGATAAATCCAGATTTCAAAACCTAATTGAGCTGAACGGGATGATCAATCCCGAGTAACCATGTTTTTTGTGTTTTATTTAAAAAAAAAAAAAAAAAAAAAAACGTCACTATTGCTTAAAATTAGTCGGTTACCTCAGTTTGATGGAAATATCCTCGGATATGTTTTGGTCCTCGTTTCTACTTGTAGAGAATGAGGGTCGCCATTAACCAGATGACTGAAAGTGACCGGGGCGGTTATGATGTGTTTTCTTTCTGTCGCTGAAAATTAGTCGGTCATACTTAGTTAGAAGGACACATACTTGTATGTGGTCGGTCCAGTTGATCCATTGGATCTTCAGGATTGCCGTTTACCTGAAGACTTTGACGTGATCGGGGCGATTGAAGTCAAAATTTCTTGAGGGAAATGAAATTACTTTTCAAGTCTGTTACTTCGTAAGAAGATAGTTAGCTATGTTGAACGGAAAATTGTTCCAACCATGGAAAATGATAGATATACTAACTTTGTGTGCTTAACTAGTGAAGTTATTAGGCTTAAAAGGCTTTAGGACAATCATTGTATGTCATGGTAACTTTTTATGGTGCGTAAAAGTAGATGTGATACAAATTAAATTTTACTTGATTTTATGTGGAAACTCCTTAAGAGTTTTGCGTGTCTTCATGTATATCTTTCCGAATGATAGGCAGAAAAGTGATTACCCAGTCATACACGAACCCATGTGTGTTCTGATTCCCGTGAAGAAAGCGTTTCAAGACACTGCAGTGATCCAGATTCGGGACTTGTAGTTGTTTATTACTCTGAAGTCTATAAGTATGTTTGTTTGAAAAAAAAAAAATTAGTACTTATGAGTTATTGTAACATTCGAGAGTTCAAGATATCGAGACTTCTCAATCTTAGAGTAAGAAGAAGAACGGGAACCAGAAGAAGAGTCCTTACATGTTTAATCAGACACTATGGGTCGAAGTCAATTCGGGGTGACTTGGGGAAAGCCAAATACGCTTTGAGGATAGATAGGAGGCTCAATATTTCTGAGTTGTTGCCCACTTAAATTTTAAGGATTAATTGAAACTAACTCGTATCACAGAAACGATGAAAACCATCTTAAGCATATTACCTGCTTACAACCTGTCTCTATATGTCATAATACAGCTAAACACGAATCTATGTGACAGTCACGTAGTTAGTATGATTCCTGTTCGGATCTTTTCTAAAACGTAGCAGTCCCTATCGAGACTGAAATTTGATCCCTTATACTTTAAATTTATTACGTTTTTGTACTTAGATAGCTTTATGATTTTTTAACTGGTTACTTGGAATTGATCATGTTATTTATTTCTTAAAGGACAATTTTTAACTTAATTGACAACTGTTAAAATCTTAAGGGTTAAATTTTGAAATTTTAGGCGATGTTGTTGAACGGGCGAAGTTGTGAATAACTTCGCCTAGGCGAAGTTATCCGTAACTTCGCCTGTATAACAGAGCCTCTATATAAAGGATTTTAAGGGTCAAAACTGTTCATCAGAAAATCCAGCGAACTTATTCGAAATATCCGGCGAACATATATATTATCCAGCGAACTTGATTCGTTTCCGAGTTCGATCCTTTTTTCTCAGTTTCGTTCATAGATTCAAGGTGTGTGTTATCGATTAACCGTATATCCAAAGACAGTGATGCTTTTCATAGGTCGTTTTGAATGGTTTCGTGACCTCGGTCCGGTGACCTTTCAAAACCGAGATTTACAAACTTGTGTTACGTGTTCATGGACGATCTTTTCATCTAACCATCCGTAATATCATGTGTTAGAGTCTCCTGGATCGTCACACTTTGCCGAATCATCGGATTCCGGCTGTTAGAATCCTAACAGTCGCCGATTCATTTCAGGCGAAGTTAGGGTTTCGGCGAAGTTATCCGCAACTTCGCCTGGGGCTTAATTTCGCCTGAGGCGAAGTTATCCGCAACTTCGCCTGAGACTTAATTTCGCCTAACCCTTATCTTCGCCTGAGGCGATGTTGTGAAGAGGCGAAGTTATCACTAACTTCGCCCAGACCATTTTACTTAAAATTAATTAGACGAACTTAAAGATGAAGCGAATTGTTCCCAACTTCGCCTCACCTTTAACTTCGCCTATACAGGTTTGATCACAACTTCGCTCCTGGTAATCAAGCGAACTTGTGTACAACTTAAACGTTTATCTAACTTGGTTCGTTTAGTGCATATATGGCTGCTGTTGGAGGTGCAGGAGGTGCAGGTGATGACGGTGATGATCACAAACAATTCTTCCCAGCTCATAACCAGTTCATAACACTTGACCCAGATGCAAAGGGCGTGGAGGACTATAGGGAGATAATTACTTTTCTCCTGCGCTCAAGGATATATCATGCAATAACCACTACCCTGCCTATTTCCCTACCGAATATTGAAGACTTTTGGCAGACGGTAGAGTACGATTGCCGGGTTGAGCCCCCGGTTATGCGAGCTACCGTAAACGGTCAAGTTGTTCAGTTTTCTTCTGAACAAATACGGGTGGCGTTGCAGTTTGGTGCAGAGACGAGGGATGACCCAACGGAGTTTGTTGCGCCATTCCGTGATGGGGCGTTCCTCAGGATGGGGTATTCTGGTCTCTTAGGGGACACACAACGGAGGAAGGGATTCCTTTTGGATCAGTGGCACTTCCTTATGCACGTCATGATCGTATGTATGTCAGGACGGAAGGCAGGCACTGATGGTATGGGTGCGACAATGCAGTCTGCTATGACTGCGTTGACTTATAATAAAAGATATTCTTTCAGCCAGATGATCTTTTACGAGATCGATAGGCAACGAAGGGCTGTGGCGCGTGAGCGGTTTACAATGTATCCACGATTCCTACAGATGATTTTCAATCATGTGGCTCCGACGTTGCCTCAACGACGCCCTATTCGATACGTGGAAAGTGTGACAAAACGTATCTTTGAACAGTGTCGCACTTCCAGCGCACGAAGCAAGCCTGAGCTGCGTCCCAGGCATACTCCGCTCTTTGGGTATCTTATAAACCTGGAGTATGTGCCTGCGGCAGGGGACGAGTTCAGAGACCCAAGACCACAACAGGCGGCAGCACCCCAGGCTGTATCAGCTGCGCCTGCTGTATCTGCTGCTGTGTCAGCTGCAGAGATTGACCTTGATGCCATGTTGGGAGGCCAAGGAATGTTTGATATGGACCGAGTTGATCCTCAAGAGAATATTCAAGTCTAGGGTCCACAGGCTGACTTTGATGATGTGATGGAAGAGGCTAGACGGATGATGGTAACGCATGAGAGAACAGTTGGGAAACAAAAGAGAACTGTTGACGACGACGAGGAAGATGATGAAGAAGAAGCTGTGCAGCTGGTGAGAAAGCGTTCACGAAGGGAAAGGACAGGTATGGGTGTAGGAGCTGGAGAGACTTCAGGGTTAGTACGTTTTGCTCCACCTGCCCTGTCTGGTTTGTCCTTTGTTCCTAACTCTGTGCAGGTATCGAGTACAAGCGCTACGGTTGTTCCTGTAGTGGCTACATCGTCGGCTGACATTCCATCGATCACGGCCGTCCAGACGTCGACTCCAGCAATTGTGTCTCTACCACCTCAAACGCTTACTCCATCGGTGGTAGTAGCACGATTTGTCGAGTCTACGGTCACCACTACTGCAGGGTTATCGGGTACGGTACCACCTGCGGTCACGCCCACTTCAGACTCGGAACGAATAGCTTCACTAGAGCGGATTGTAGCTGAGCAGTCCAAGACTATTCAAAGCCTAGTGGAAGCAAATCAACTGCAGGCATCCCTTCTGGCTGAGCACGGGAAAGTTATAGATGCCTTGAAGGTGTTCTTGGCATCTCAGGGGGAGATGAGCTGTAGAGGAGATGAGCTGAGGACCAAAAGAAGAGAAGACCGAGACGATGATCCCAATGCATCGAAAGATGCAGGTGGTGAGTTGCCAAGAACTACTATAGCTCTTGGAGCTTCCACAGCTGAGGGGGAGTCTGCATCTGGTGATGATGTGGTTGCTGTTGAAGATGTTGAGATTGTTGATGATATGATTGATGCGCTGAAAGAGATTGACGATATGTTAGAGGATGATGAGTTGATAAATGAAGATGATGTTCTGCCAATCAATGAGATCGAAAAGATTGGTGCAGAAATTGTGGTTGAGAATGTGATAGAAGAAGGAGAGATTGTTGAAGAAAATGTAGAGCATGAGATCCCTGTGGTTGAACAGTCGACTATATGTGAAGATGCTGCAGTTGACAACACTGAGTGGGAAGATCAGCCAAACTGGAAGGAAGGCTGCGCTCAGTGGTTTGTAAAGACGAAGAAGCCAGCAGTACCGACGATGTTCAAAAAGTCGTATAATATAAAGGGATATGCAGAATCAAAGAAGGGAATCATATGCTGGTTGTACGATGAAGAGTTGAAACTATTTGTGATCAAACGTTACGACGGCATTCAGTACTTCAAGAAGATGTTAAGATCCCTGAATACCTTACCGGAGTGTGAGGTGAAAGACTTAGCAAGACTGGGGCTGATAAACAGAAGCGATGATAACATGGTGAGAGTAATTGGGAAAATTGTTTGGAAGTAGGCCATTAAAGATAAAAAGTTTGAACTTCTGAAGCCTCAGAAAGGGAAGTTAGTGGAAGACAAAGATAGAGGGATGAGGGCAGACGGCAAACCATGGATGATTATGAAGTATAAACCAGTCCGTCATTTAAAAGAAGTGCCGATGAAGGTGATGCCCAAGAACGTCTTGAAAGACTTGACGTGGTGGTACGTGGATTGTGAAACTGCTGAAGCGGTCATGGAGGATGAAGATGAGCAAGAGATCATGAGAGTGTATGATCCTATGCATTTAGTCAATCTGTCTCAAGCTGACTTGCAGGTACTACATGCTAAGAAGATTTTCTACATTCCTGCTTGGAAAGAGGAAGCTAAGAAGTACCAGAAGTTGGTTTCCGTATGTGTTAGACAGGGAGTGCATGCTTGAAGAGATAAAGAGAGAAGACGAGAGATTACAAGACACAAGCTTTGAAGATCAAGATATGAAGCTACTGCCAAGGGGGAGTCTGTTGGTACATAAATGTCAGTAGTTCATAGTCTAGCGTTTGTAATCGAGTCTGTAATGTAATTATGTTTAAGTTTATGTTTATGTATGTAAGCGAAGTTGTCAACAAGTTCGCTTAGGCGAACTTGTTGAACAAGCGAAGTTGTCGACAAGTTCGCCTAGGCGAACTTGTTCAACGAGCGAAGTTACTGACAACTTCGCCTGAGGCGAAGTTGTCGTGTATTTATATAGCCTACGGGTTTACGGTTTAGTGGTTAGTGTTTTGGTTAATCACGTGTAATTCAGCAAGTCGATAGACGAGAGAAAGAGTCTGTAATAGACGTGTTTCAAGTTATATTATATAACGTGTTCGTTTGTATCGCGTGTGATTGTTTTACGTATTCTACGCTCGTAACTACCTACGCAGGGATTCCGCACCTACGTAGATAGCGATATCCCGTGTAAGATCCGTCCGGGAACCTACAGTTTCCTCATAATCATCAACTGAGGTAATGGATGGACCCACAGAAGTATCAACCAAAGAAACATGCACACCAGTAACATCAACTAACGAGGCTTGAAATTCAGAAGGATCAACCGTATCCATATCAAAGAAGCCTTGCCCTCCAAAAGCAACATCAAGATCAACCTGTTCTGCGGGAGATTCGATAGGGAAAACAACAAGAATCTCCTGAACCACATGTGGTGGTTGAACCACAAGAGGTGGTTGAGGAATATCGACTTGAGGCTAAGCAGGATCATTGAACCCATCATCTGGTGGAGCCACGTAAGCAGGTTTCACGATATTTCCAAACAAAGCAGTGTGCCTCGGACGATGTTCAGCCTTACTTCGTGCACTTGACGTTCGACACTGTGCAAAAATCTGCTTATTCACACATCCCACAAAAGAAATAGGACGTCGTTGTGGAAGATTCGGAGCTACGTGATTAAGAATCATCTGTAAAAATCTGGGATACATCAAGAACCGTTCTCGAGCCACGGCCCTACGTTGACGATCAATTTCATAGAACACCATCTGACCGAAACTAAACGGTTTATTATAAGTCAACGCGGTCATAGCAGACTTCATTGTCGCACCCATACCATCAGATCCAGCTTTGAGACCAGACATGCACACGATCAACACATGCATCAAGAAACGCCATTGGTCTAGTAGAAACCCCTTTCGGCGTTGTGAATCTTCCATCGGACCAGAGTATCCCATTCGTAGAAAAGCACCATATCCAAACGTCGCAGGATACTCAGTAGGACCATCATCGTCTACCACTGACCCAAACTGTAAGGCTGCCCATATCTGATCAGCTGAAAACTACACCACTTGTTTATTAACGGTAGCCCGCATAATCGGAGGTTCAACTCGACAATCATATTCAACCGTTCTCCAGAAGTCTTCAATCTTTTGTAAAGGGATCGGAAGGGTCATAGTGATAGCATGAAAGATCCTTGAGCGAATGAGAAACGAAATAAGCTCTGAATAATCCTCAACTCCGCGAGTATCCGAGTCCAAGGTCACATACATGTTGTGTCCTGGGAAGAATTGTCTCTTATCACCGTCTCCTTCATCACCACCAGTGCCACCAGCACCTGCTACCGCATCCATACCTGCAAAGCAAACTAGCTAAGTTAAACAAATACTTAATCAGTTGGTAACTTCGCCTAGCATGTAGGTCGCGAAGCTAGTGTTTCAGCGAAGTTGTGACCAAAATATGGCATGCAGAGAAGTTATTGCATAATCGAAGTTAGTGATAACTTCGCCGTATAGTAACTTCGCCGCAAAAATGGTGTCGAAAACAAGATCATTTTCAGTTGCAAACACAGACAATCAGAGGGTCAAAACAGGTACAAGGATGTCCGATTAAGGCCTCGGAGGTTCAGATATCACCAATACATTCAAAAACCATTGAGTATTAAAGACTTTTAGGGTTATTCAAGAAAACCGATAAAAACTCTTCATTATGGGACCGATTAACAAATGAAAATACTAAATTATGAATCGATAGAAGTCACCGAACCTTATAAGTAGACAAAAAGCAGATTATGAGAGGGTTGACTCTGAGGGATAAGTTTGCTGAGGGATTAAGAGTGTATGTTTGACCAATTTTTACCCTTGTCAGCCTTTTATACAATCTGAAAAAACCCGGGCGAAGTTAAAACAACTTCACAATAGCGAAGTTAGTTTTAGAACATTTTGAAAAAAGAATTAAAAACGAGTAACCCAAGATTTTTATGTTATACACAATTAAGACAAACGTATAAAATAATATAAAATAAACTGAAGTAAAATAAACATAGACGGGATCAAATTTCAGTCATGTAGAGAACCCGACATGTTTAAGAAAAGATCTGAACATGGAATCATACTGATTAAGAGGCTGTCACTAGGATTCATGTTCAACGTTATTATGACATAGAGAAACTGGTTGAAGGCAGGTATGAAACTTAGCATGGTTTTCATTGCCTCTGTGATACTGATTAGGTTCAATTAGGCTCAGAATTTAGATGGACATCACTTATGGGACTGTGATGCCTCCTATCTATTCTCAAGGCATATTTGGCTTTCCCCAGATCACCCCGATTTGACTTCGACCCATAGTGTCTGATTGAAACATGTACAAGAGAGTCAGTTATCATTTAGTGCGTACAAGACTCAACTTATGCCTCATCTTTGTCGTATTAGTTCTTTTGAGTTTCAAGGGCAACAAACGATATCATGACCCTTTTTTTGTTAAGATATAACGAACACACTGCAAGTCCCGAATCTGGATCACTGCAGTAAGATAATACAATCTACGTGGGGATCAAGACACTGAAGGGCTCGTGTATGACTGGGTAATCACTTTTCTGCCTATCATTCAGAGAGATATATGTGGAGACATGCACATTTCATGATGACTCTCCACAGTAAATCGAGCAGATTTAATTTGTATCACTTCAACTTTTACGCACCATGGAAAGTTACCGTACCAAACAATGACTGTTCTAAAGTCTTTTAAGCTTAATTACTTCACCCGTTAGGCACACAAAATCAATATATCTCTCATTTTCCAAAAGATGGATCAATTTTCAATTTAAAATCAACTTTGAAGCTTTCTGAGAAGCTATAGACTGAAAAAGTATATCATCCCCTCCCCCCCCCCAAAAAAAAAAAAACAGGTTACATTCAAACGCCCCGATCACTTTTAAGCCTTTGGGTAAATGGCTATCCCAAAAATCCAGTGGATTAAAAGGACCAAACACATACGAATATGTGTCCCTCCAACTTAGTGTAGCTGACATAATTTTCAGCGAAGGAATAAAAGCCATCACAACCGCCCCAGCTTTTTTCATTCATTAGGTTAATGGCTATCCTTTGAATCTACAAGTAGAGACAAGGACCAAACATATTCAAGAATATGTCCTTCAAAATTAAGCAACCGACATAATTTTCAGCGATAGTGACGTTTTTTTTAACAATAGAAACATGGTTACTCGGGATTGATCATCCCATTTAGCTCAATTAGGTTTTGAAAACGAGACCGGTCAAAAGCTTTTGTAAAAAGATCTGCAAAATTTCCATCGAATCAACCTTTTCAAGCAAGATTATTTTTTTCTCAGCACAATCCCGTATAAAATGATGACGAATGTCAATATGTTTTGTTTTACTATGTTTAACGGGATTGTTAGTTACTGAGATTGCAGCAGTGTTATCAATGCGAATAGGAGTTTGAGTGAAATTCATACAATAATCTCGCATTTGTTGTTGTATCCACAAAACCTGGGAGCAGTAGTTTGATGCTCCATGTACTCAGCCTCACAGGTGGATATGGCAACAGAGGTCTGCTTCTTGCATTGCCACGACACCAATCTTCCTCCAAGAAACTGACAGCCACCAGTAGTTGATTTCTATTATGATTGCATCCTGCATAGTCAGAGTCCGTGTATGCTACCAGATCCAGTTCTCCTCCTTGTAGATACCAAAGCCCCAACTTAGGCTTTCCCTTAAGATACCGCAAAATCCTCTTCACGCCTTTCATGTGAGACTCCTTTGGATTAGCCTGAAAACGAGCACAAAGACAAACTGCAAACATAATATCAGGCCTGGAAGCATTCAAATACATCAAAAACCTATTATTACTCGGTACTGAGTGGGATCCACGTCTTTATCACTGTCGGAG
The DNA here is from genome assembly GCF_021521415.1 of Bidens hawaiensis. NCBI lineage: Eukaryota > Viridiplantae > Streptophyta > Magnoliopsida > Asterales > Asteraceae > Bidens > Bidens hawaiensis. Next base: position 28,799 of record NW_027495390.1, on the reverse strand, counting down.
TCAGCACCCAGTTTGTTGTTGACACAGATTGGAGTGTCAAACAGAGTACTTTCTTCCATCTTAAAGCGTTTGAGCACATCGTGAGCATATTTATTTTGATGAATAAACATGCCATCCTTCTTCTGGTCTACCTGTAAACCCAAAATGAAAGTTAATTAACCCATGGCGCTAATCTCAAACCTTTTCTTCATGACCGCTTCAAATTCTTGACACATAGAGATCTTTGAGGCCCCGAAGATGATATCATCCACATAGACCTGAACGAGAATAAAATCTTTCCCATTCCACTTTACTAACAATGTACTTTCAATCTTTCCTCTCACAAACCCATTCTACAGCAAGTAATCAGATAAAGTTGCGTACCAAGCTCGTGGAGCCTGATGTGGACCATATAATGCTTTACTGAGCTTGTACAGATGATCTGGAACGTCTGGATCAGGAAAGCTTAGAGGTTTCTCGACATGTACCACTTCATCGACCTTGCCATTTAGAAAGGCACTTTTAACATCTAGCTGAAACGCCTTCATTTCTTTGTGTGCAGCAAAAGCCAAGAAAAGTCGAATTGCCTCCAGTCTTGCCATAGGAGCAAACACCTCAATGTAGTCAATCCCCTCTTGTTGATTAAATCCCTTGACTACTAATCTTGCTTTGTTCCGGATGATTACCCCTTTCTCATCTCTCTTGCATTTGAATACCCACTTCGTACCGATTCATGCACATTCTGTGGCTTTTCAACCAACTGCCATACCTTTATTTTGTTAATCTGAGCTAATTCTTCTTGCGTGGCTTCGACCCACGAGCTATCTTTCAACGCCATCTGATAGTGCTTTGGTTCAATTTGACTGATAAAGCAGACATACACGCATTCATTCATAATACCAGTGTCTTTAATGCTCGCATAAACACATGTGTTTTCTTCCAAGCTCCTTCTGGTTCGCACTCCATCAAAAGGGTTCCCAATCACATTTTCCAAGGGATGATTTTTGTGGATTCTGGTGGTTTGGACAGGAGCGAACTCCAAGTCTTCACCTATATTGGGAGTGAGGTCATCTGACTCATGTTGAGTGTGAAACGAATTTATAAATTCATCACCACTTGAGAGAGAAGGGGTTTCATTAGCACTAGACACAAGAGGTTCTTTATCATTAAACTTTGGACGATGCATGACGGCCTTTTCTTCATAAAGTAGCATCTGTGTGGCCATCCTTTCTTCTATATCTGCAGATTCAATACATGGTAAGTTAAAAGTCTTAAAACAATTTTTCATAATTAAAAGCCTCCTCTGGTCCCATGCTAGGCTTTGGTGGTTTGTAACCGGTAATGTCTGTATTACAGACCACCTCAACCTTATTGTTCGATAGATTAAAGACTCTTCTGTTGGGAGAACCAACCACGTAGCCAACAATAATACCCTCGTCGGCTTTCTCACCAAATTTTGAATTAGTCTTTAATATCAAACACGGGGAACCAAAAGGTTCCAGACCTTTCAAATTAGGCTTTCGACCATGCATTAATTCGTAACATGTTTTATTTAATCTTTTAACAGTCAAAACACCACGGGAAGTTTAGCATCAGCCCATAACACCACGGGAAGTTTAACCAAAAGGATATAGCAGGCTATGGTGACAGCTTCAGCCCATAACACCACGGGAAGTTTAGCATCTGTCAGCATAGTCCTGGCGCCCTCGATTAGAGTTCTATTCTTCCTTTCAGCTACTCCATTCTGTTGCGGAGTATATGGTGCACTAAACTGATGCTCTATCCCTTTCTGCAGACAAAACATCTCCATTTGATAGTTCTTGAACTCTGTGCCGTTATCGCTTCTGATGAACTTAACTTTTCCCCCAACAATATTTACACTTTGGTAATCAAGTTAATTACCAACTGCACTGTTTCATCTTTAGCTTTCAGAAAATACACCCACAAGTATCGTGAGTAGTCATCAGTCACAACTAAGCAGTAAGATGTACCACCCAAACTTTTAACGTTTATGGGACCAAATAGATCCACATGCAGTAAATCTAAGGGAGTGACAATCGAGTTAATCATCTTGGAATGATGCGATTTCTTGTGCTGCTTTCCTTTCTTGCATGACAAACATTGATCTTCAAAGTTGAAACTTTTGAATGGAACCCCGAAGTACCAAACCATTCTTTAATATGAAATTCATTTTACGTAGATGAATATGACCCATCCTTCGATGCCACAATTCTGACTCAGACTCTGTTGCTTTTGACAAAAGGCATGACTCTTCTGTCGCCATCTTGGTGGACATCATGTCCATCACATATGTATTCTTTTCTCTTGGAGATTTCATGACTGCCAGTTGTCAGGGACCTTGAAACCAGGATAAAGCACTAGTGCTTCGTCCTTTGTGAAGTTCACAGTGTATTCTTTGTCATAGATCTGAGAGACACTTAGAAGATTGCGCTTTAATTCTTCTACAAAATTAACCTTCTCCAACTTTATCCTTCCATTTGTAACAGTACCGATCCAGAAATTTTTCCTCCACTTTCTCCTGCAAAACTAACTCTTCCTCCTTGTACGGCTTTTCAATCACGTAACAATTTCTTATTACCCGTCATGTGCCGGGAACAGCCACTGTCGACAACCCACATGTTGTTCACAGTCCTATTCGACTATTCCTACACAATTAAAGAGACGAATTAAAAGCGGGGGACCCAAGACCTTCAGGTCTTGGGTTAGTCAAACTTGTTAAACGACATCCAACTCATGGGTTGCCTAAAGTTCCTTTGCGGGTAACGTCTGTTTGATTTGATAGGAAGATTTATAGAAAAATGATTACGAGACCAGCCAAACATCCTTGAGTTTCTAGTATTAAAAGTTTCAAATGATTCAGAGTTATACGTTCTATGATTAACCGGAAAAAAAACGAGGTTGGCTTCTTTGAAATCTTGGGTTTGCCCAACGATTAGTGTTGGTAGATTTAAACTTTTTATCAACACCAGTTTTAGGTTTCGTTTTATTCTCAGTTTAGTTGGCCTCATATTTTTAGATTTCTTCCTTTTCAGAGAACAAAGACTGAAAACGTTTCCTCTCTTATGACATCTAAATAAACTCTTGTTCGAACTATTAGTGGTGGAACTTCTGTGTATCCAATTCCCCCTTTGTTGATAGGTGAACGTTGAACACTTAGGGCATGATCAAGCATCATGGAAGAGTTCCTAAATTGTTCAAGTTTCCTATTCAATTCCACCACTTTTACTTGGTAATTAGCTATCTGTTTATCCGTTTCAGCTATAAGTTTGGTATTTTCTTCCACAACTTCATAGCTTAGATCAATAACTTATATTTTTTCAGCTAGAGTGGCCTTAAGGCATCTTATGTCTTTTTCACTAGCTTTTATTTTAACCGAATAACTATTTTCCTTATGTTTAGAATAGTGATGTTCCTCTTTTAACGTTTTTAATTCCTTTTGCAAACTAACATACTGATCATTTAAAGCATTCAATTGTTCAGACAATTTCTCACATTGTTCACACTGAGATTCAGAACATACCTATGAGAGCTGATCATTCACTTCTGCGATGTAGGCTTGATCCTCCACTGGTTCCTTGTCGCATCTTCCTGTCACAATATTCACCTGATTCTCTTGTTCAATCACCTCCTCAACTTTGATGTTCCAATTATACCCACCATTCTGTTGAGACACCATGGCTTTTGTTTCAATACTATTTCCATTCCCGCTCTGTTGAGTAGGCCTGTTCTGAATCCGTTCAACTCTTTCATTTGTACACTCTCTTGCAAAGTGTCCATTTTGTTGACAATTGTAGCAACGAACCTTTGACTTGTCAAATCCCGGTCTCTCTCCCACGAACTTTCTTCCAGTCTTCTTCATAAATAGTTTTACCCTTCTCACTATCATCGCCATTTGCCACTGCAGATCCATTTCTTCCATGTCATCAACATCTATCTGATCATAATCCTCATCCTAGGTTGCAAGGTCAACTATCTTTCCTTTGATGTAATTCTCATAAGAAGCAATGAAAGAAGCATAAAGAGCAAACTGTTGTTCAGCAAATTTTACACTCATGGGTATCTTTGAGTAATTTACACTTGAAGAACAAGTGGAAGAGTTGCCGACCGAGGATTGAGGTTTTGAAGCACTACTTCCACCAGCTACAAAGCATATATCTCCATCCATATTCATCACCACATGACCATCTTGAGTAGAGTTTGAATCGCCACCTGAGTAATAAGCAGCCGATTCTGGTTTAGAGCTTGAGTTTGGAGATCCCCTTGCACCATACATTCCCGGATCCTGAACGTGATCAGTAGGAGTCTATTTTCTTATCATATTAAGCTCATAATTACGTAACTTGTTGGCCACCGTTTCAAAATCAAAGGTTTCAAACTCTTTATCTTCTCTCATCAAAACTGTGTATGTCTCCCATTTTGGTGGAAGAGATCTAGAAGTTTTTCCACAATCTCAACTTCAGTGTACTTAATGGAGTAGTTGTTTAACTCGGTCATCAAGTGATAGTATCTTGTGATGATGATGTTATCAAGTGATTCATTCTTAGAGTACTTGAACACCGAGAATTGAGTTTTTAGAAATTTTTGACTTTGAGTTCCGAATTCCTACGTTTCCTTCATAGCAGTTTTCTAACGCTTCCCACAATTCTCTAGCGGACTTGTACTTTCTAAACGTGTGTAGAATCTCTTGAGGTAGTGCCATGGTTATTGCTGCCAATGCTTTACTTTCTGCCTCATACATTTTCTTCTCATCATCCTCCATCTTACTATACATCTTAAGTTGCTCCCGACCATCAAACATAGTTGTTGGAGGGATATATCCATCCTGAATACATACCCACATCTTGATATTTCACGTACTGCTCAAACTTGTCTTTCTAAGCAACAAAATCAGTGCCCTAAAGTAACTTTGGAGCTTTAGTCGCTGACCCAGCTTCAACTACCATCTTTACCAGTTCAGTGATGTTTATTGAAGTCATATTAAACCGAAACAAGAGCTGAAACTATACCAACTTTATTCTGTGAACAGTAGATATCAAAGATATGATGACTTCGCCAACGCAGTAACTTCACTTAGGGCGAAGTTAAATTGTATTAGCTAAGTTCATTGTATGTTAACTTCACCAATAACTTCGCTGTCACTTAACTTCGTCGGGATAACTTCTCCAGATTATATATCTTCGCCAAAACCCTAGTTACGACTGACGGCAACTTCGCTGGTCGATCTGTTCTGATTAATAGATTGAATCTTTGATTTCAAAAGGCTTGAGAGTAATAGGGTGAGTGACTTGGGAGGTATAGTAGAGAAATGGACAAAACAAACGGTGTTTTTACATGAAACAATTCCGCGAAAAGTCAAGCGGAAATATCTTCACACTCGTGTGATAATCCCGAATCACACAATCACGAGCAAATGCTTTGATACCAATTGTAGGTTCCCAGCCAGATCTACAAAGGAGTATCTCGTAACACGAGGGTGCGGAATCCCCTACGTATACGATACGAGTGTTTACACGAGAGAGACGTAAAGAATACACAACACGTAAGAACTAAGGTTTAATTGTTATTAGATGTATAACCAAACAACCGATAAACCCCTAGTCGTTCTTGTCAAAATGACCAGAAAACGTACAAAACAAAAAGGCCGAAGTTAGGTTATATAGACCTGCGACAACTTCGCCAAACACCCTTGGCGAAGTTGTCCCTAACTTCGCCTATATACTAAGTTCGCTACTAACATAACCAAACCATTAAATTCACCAAAACGTAACAAACAATGTAACGATTACAGACACGATAAACTAAAAACTAATGAACTACTGGCACAATGCATCAACAAACATAAAAACGGGTCGGGTAACGGGATATAAAATATAAATTTGAAAATCCGAGTTGTTATAGTATCCCCTACTTTTGAAAATTTCGTCCTAAAATTAATAAAAACTATAACAAAACCATTAAATTTTGAAAGGCCCCGTTCCCGGTGCCCTATATTGGCGTTGGATTTACTCATAAATATAGTTCTAAATATCAGAGATAAATTAAAATTTCGCGGAATAAATAAAACTTCAATCATTCGTTACAAAATACTCAAACTTGTCTTTAAAAATATAGCTTAAAATATCTTATTTAAACATCATGGCAAATCTTCAGATGCCAGCTTCCTTAGTTCCTGTCATGTGTCTCCCTCAAGCTAGTTGCTTCAGTCTATTTACCTGCCCGCATACTAATAATCAGCTACACTGAGTGAGTTCTAGTTAACAGGCAACATACAATACTTTCACATACTTACTTATTCGTATCCAAAGATACATATTACTTACATTTTTATCCTTCTTTCGTACATACAAAAGTATATACCTTCTTTCTCTCTTTCATTCATTACTTCTCTCATACTTTTAAATTTTAATACTTACTTTACTTACTTACACGTTTTAAAGAGCATTACCCCCTACTTCCTCGAGTATTATTAGGGCTTGGTTCTCTTTTCTACTGCCGATATTATTAGGTCCCGGTTCCCTTCTTCCTTGAGTATTATTAGGGCTCGGTTCCCTTCTTTCTCAAGTATTATTAGGGCTCATTTCCCTTCTTCCTCGAGTTTTATTAGGGCCCGGTTCCCTTTCATCCACACAACCATACCATACCATACATTTCTATATATTCATAATTATAAACTTTCATACATACTCTTTATCTTTTCTATAGCATACATACATCGTTCATACATTATATATCAAACATTCACATATCATACACTTACCACTTAAGGTTGTAGGTTCCCGGACGGATCTTACACGGGATATTGCTATCTGCGCAGGTGCGGAATCCCTGCGTAGGTAGTTACGAGCGTAGAATACGTAAAACACGAACACACGATACAAACGAAACCACGTTATATTATAACTCGAACCACGTCTATTACAGACACTTGACACGTGAAATGATCACACACTATCACGAACTCTAAAACAAACTCTCGAAAAACCAACCTCTAAACAGTAACCCGTAGGTTACTTAAATACACAACAACTTCGCCTCAGGCGAAGTTGTCAATAACTTCGCTCGTTGAACAAGTTCGCCTAGGCGAACTTGTCAACAACTTCGCGTGTTCAACAAGTTCGCCTAAGCGAACTTGTTGACAACTTCGCTTACATACATAAAGATAAACTTAAACACAATTACATTACAGACTCGATTACAAACGCTAGACTATGAACTACTGACATCTATGTACCAACAGACTCCCCCTTGGCAGTAGCTTCATATCTTGATCTTCAAAGCTTGTGTCTTGTAATCTCTCGTCTTCTCTCTGCATCCCCTCAAGCATGCACTCCCTGTCTAACACATACAGAGACCAGCTTGTGGTACTTCTTAGCTTCCTCTTTCCAAGCAGGAATGTAGAAAATCTTCTTAGCGTGTAGTACCTGCAAGTCAGCTTGAGACAGATTGACCAAGTGCATAGGATCATACACTCTCATGATCTCTTGCTCATCTTCATCCTCCATGACCGCTTCAGCAGTCTCACAGTCCACGTACCACCATTTCAAATCTTTTAAGACATTCTTGGGCATCACCTTCATCGGCACTTCTTTAAATTACAGACTGGTTTATACTTCATAACCATCCATGGTTTGCCGTCTGCCCTCATCCCTCTATCTTTATCTTCCACTAACTTCCCTTTCTGAGGCTTCAGAAGTTCAAACTTTTTATCTTTGATGGCCTCCTTCCAAACAATTTTCCCAATCATCCTCGCCATATTATCATTACTTCTGTTTATCAGCCCCAGTCTCGCTAAGTCTTTCACCTCACACTCCGGTAAGGTATTCAGGGATCTTAACATCCTCTTGAAATACTGAATGTCGTCGTAACGTTTGATCACAAATAATCTCAACTCTTCATCGTACAACCAGCATATGATTCCTTTCTTCGATTCTGCATATCCCTTTATATTATATGACTTCTTGAACATCGTTGGTACTGCAGGCTTCTTCGTCTTTACAAACCACTGAGCGCAGCCTTCCTTCCAATTTGGCTGTTCTTCCCACTCAGTGTTGTCAACCTCAGCATCTTCACATATAGTCGATTGTTCAACCACAGGGATCTCATGCTCGACATTTTCTTCCACAATCTCTCCTTCCTCTATCACATTCTCAACAACAATTTCTGCACCAATCTTTTCAATCTCACTGATTGGCAGAACATCTTCATCAAATAACACATCGTCGCTGAACATGTCATCATCAAGTTCCTTCAGCGCATCGATCACGTCATCCTCCACCATCACTACATCATCACCACCAGCCGCTTCGGTAGACTCCCCCTCAGCTGTGGAAGCCCCAAGAGCTTGAGAGGTTCTTGGCAGCTCACCACCTGCACCTTCCGGTGCATTGGGATCATCGTCTCGGTCTTCTCGACGCTTGGTCCTCAACTCATCTCCTCTACAGCTCATCTCCCCCTGAGATGCCAAGAACTCCTTCAAGGCATCTATTATTTTCCCGTGCTCAGCCAGGAGGGATGCCTGCAGTTGATTTGCTTCCACTAGGCTTTGAATAGTCTTTGACTGCTCAGCTACAATCCGCTCTAGTGAAGCTATCCGTTCCGAGTCAGAACTGGGCGTGTCCGCAGGTGGTACCGTACCCGATACTCCTGCAGTAGTGGTGACCGTAGACTCAACAAATCGTGCTACTACCACCGGTGGAGTACGCGTTTGAGGTGGTAAAGACACAATTTCTGGAGCCGACGTCTGGACGGCTGTGATCTGTGGAATGTCAGCCGACGATGTAGCCACTACGGGAACAACCGTAGCGCTTGTACTCGATACCTGCACAGAGGTAGGAACAAGGGACATACCAGACAAGGCAGGTGGAGCAAAACGTGCAAACCTTGAAGTCTCTCCGGCTCCTACACCCATACCTGTCGTTTCCCTTCGTGAGCGCTTTCTTACCAGCTGCACAGCTTCTTCTTCATCATCTTCCTCATCTTCGTCATCAACAATTCTCTTCTGCTTACCCACCGTTCTCTCATGCCTCACCATCATCTGTCTGGCCTCTTCCATCACCTCATCAAAATCAGCTTGTGGACCCGAGACTTGAATATTCTCATGTGGATCAACTCGGTCCATATCAAACAACCCTTGCCCGCCGAACATGGCGTCAAGATCAATCTCAGAAGCTGGCACAGCAGCAGATACAGCAGTAGATACAGCAGGCGCAGCTGATACAGCCTGGGGTGCTGCCGCCTGTTGTGGTCTTGGGTCTCTGAACTCGTCCCCCGCCGCAGGTACATACTCCGGGTTTATAAGATACCCAAAGAGCGGAGTATGCCTGGGACGCAGCTCAGGCTTGCTTCGTGCGCTGGAAGTGCTACACTGAGCAAAGATACGTTTCGTCACACATTCCACGTATCGAATAGGGCGTCTTTGAGGTAGCGACGGAGCCACATGATTTAAAATCATCTGTAGGAATCGTGGGTACATTGTAAACCGCTCACGCGCCACAGCCCTCCTCTGACGATCGATCTCGTAAAAGATCATCTGACTAAAAGAATATCTTTTATTGTAAGTCAGGGCAGTCATAGCAGACTGCATCGTCGCACCCATTCCATCAATGCCCGCCTTCCGTCCTGACATACATACTATCATGACGTGCATTAGGAAGCGCCACTGATCTAATAAAAATCCTTTCCTTCGCTGTGTATCCCCTAAGAGACCTGAATACCCCATCCTGAGGAACGCGCCATCACGAAAAGGAGCAACAAACTCCGTTGGGTCATCTCTTGTTTCTTCTCCAAATTGCAACGCCACCCGTATGTGTTCAGAGGAAAACTGAACAACTTGACCATTAACGGTGGCTCGCATCACCGGGGGCTCAACCCGGCAATCATACTCTACCGTCTGCCAAAAGTCTTCAATATTCGGTAGTGAAATAGGCAGGGTAGTTGTGATAGCGTGAAATATTCTTGAGCGCAGGAGAAAAGTAATAATCTCCCTGTAGTCCTCCACGCCTTTTGCATCTGGATCTAGAGTGATGAACTGGTTATGAGCTGGAAAGAATTGCCTCTGATCGTCACCGTCATCACCACCAGCTCCTCCAACAGCAGCCATATCTGCACTAAACGAACCAAGTTAGGTAACAGTTAAGCAACTCACAAGTTCGCTTTATACCATGAGCGAAGTTGTGATCAAACATGTATAGGCGAAGTTAAAGGTGAGGCGAAGTTGGGAACAACTTCGCTTCATCTGTAAGTTCGTCTAATTAATTTTAAGTAAAATGATCTAGGCGAAGTTGATGTTAACTTCGCCTTATCACAACATCGCCTCAGGCGAAGATAAGTGTTAGGCGAAATTAAGCTTCAGGCGAAGTTGCGGATAACTTCGCCTCAAGCGAAATTAAGCCCCAGGCGAAGTTGCGGATAACTTCGCCTAAACCCTAACTTCGCCTACATCTGAATCGGCGACTGTTAGGATTCCAATCACCGGAAATCCGGTGATTTCGGCTAAGTTCGACGATCAAGGACATCAAAACACATGATATTAAGGATGTTTAGATGAGAAGGATGTCCATGCACAAGTTAACACAAGTTTTGAAAGTTTCGATTTTGAAGGTCCGACGACCCGAGGCCTCGAACCGGGTAAAAACGACCATGAAAGAACATGTTTGTGAGGTATATCGACAACACGTACCCTCAACTGATAATAGAAACTGGAAACGAAGATCGAAAACGGAAAGAGATGATAAGTTCGCCGGAAAAGCTTAGCTTAAGTTCGCTGGATTATGTGAAAATAATGAATTTCACTGTTTAAAAATCCTTATATAGGGTCAGTGTAGTTCAGGCGAAGTTACGGATAACTTCGCCTAGGCGAAGTTAAGCACAAGTTCGCCTGATTCAACAACTTCGCCTATAATTTCAAAATCAAACCTTTAAGTTTGAACATTTTGCAATTAACATTTGAAACTTCCAAAAAGAGTTAAAAAAATATGATCATGTCTAAGTAACCAGTTATAAAATAATACAACTACAAAAATAGGAAAAACTTATAAAAATTTAACAAATAAGGGATCAAATTTCAGTCTAGTCAGGGACACCACGTTTCAGAAAAGATCCTAACAGGAATCATACTAACTACGTGACTGTTACATAGATCCGTGTTTAGCTGTATTATGACATATAGAGATAGGTTGTAAGCAGGTAAATACTTAAGATGGTTTTCATCGTTTCTGTGATACGAGTTAGGTTCAATTAATCCTTAAAATTTAAGTGGGCAACAACTCAGAAATATTGATGCCTCCTATCTATCCTCAAAGCGTATTTGGCTTTCCCCAAGTCACCCCGAATTGACTTCGACACATAGTGTCTGATTAACTTGTAAGTATTCTATGTCTGGATCCCGTATTCATTATTACTCCATGATTGAGAAGTCTCGATATCTTGAACTCTCGAATGTTACAATAACTTCAAAAGTACTAATTAAATTTTTTTTTTTCCAAACGTACTTATAGACTTCAGAGTAATAATCAACTGCAAGTCCCGAATCTGGATCACTGCAGTGTCTTGAAACGCCTTCTTCACGGGAATCAGAACACTTACGGGCTCGTGTATGACTGGGTAATCACTTTTCTGCCTATCATTCGGAAAGATATACATGAAGACACGCAAAACTCTTAAGGAGTTTCCACATAAAATCAAGTAAACTTTAATTTGTATCACATTTACTTTTACGCACCATAAAAAGTTACCATGACATACAATGATTGTCCTAAAGCCTTTTAAGCCTAATAACTTCACCAGTTAAGCACACAAAGTTAGTATATATATCATTTTCCAAGGTTGGATCAATTTTCTATTAAACATAGCAAAGAACTTCTTTACGAAGTATTAGACTTGAAAAGTAATTTCATTTCCCCAAAAATTGAACATAGCAAAGAACGTCACCCCGATCACGTCAAAGTCTTCAGGTAAACGGCAATCCCGAAGATCCAATGGATCAACTGGACCGACCACATACAAGTATGTGTCCTTCTCACTAAGAATGACCGACTAATTTTCAGTGACAGAAAGAAAACACATCTTAACTGCCCCAGTCACTTTCAGTCATCTGGTTAATGGCGACCCTCATTCTCTAAGTAGAAACGAGGACCAAAACATATCCGAGGATATGTCCATCAAACTGAGGTAACCGACTAATTTTAAGCAATAGTGATGTTTTTTTTTTTTTTTAATAAACACAAAAACATGGTTACTCGGGATTGATCATCCCGTTCAGCTCAATTAGGTTTTGAAATCTGGATTTATCAAACGCTTTTGTAAATAAATCAGCGAAATTTTCCAGCGTATCGACCTTTTCGACCTTGATCAGTTTCTTCTCAGCACAATCCCGTATGAAGTGATGACGAATGTCAATATGTTTAGTTTTACTATGCTTCACGGGATTGTTAATTACTGAGATGGCAGCAGTGTTATCAATTAAAATAGGAGTGAGTAAGAAATTCAGACCATAGTCGCGCAATTGTTGCTGAATCCACAAAACCTAAGAACAGCAGTTGGATGCTGCCATATATTCAGCTTCGCACGTTGAGATTGCGACTGACGTCTGTTTCTTGCACTGCCATGAAACTAATCTTCCACCTAGAAACTGACATCCTCCTGTTGTCGACTTCCAACTCTGATTGCATCCTCCATAATCAGAATCTGTATATGCTACCAGTTCTACGTCTCCTCACTTCGGGTACCACAACCCTAGCTTCGGCTTGCCTTTGAGATACCGCAAAATCCTCTTCACACCTTTCATGTGAGATTCCTTTGGGTTTGCCTGAAAACGAGCACAAAGACAAACAGCAAACATTATATCAGGCCTAGAAGCAGTTAAATACATCAAAGAACCTATTATAGCCCGATACTGAGTTGGGTCCACATCTGCGTCACCGTCTATTTCAGCTCCCAACTTGTGGTTGACGCAAATTGGAGTGTCAAATGGAGAAGAGTCCTCCATCTTGAAGCGCTTGAGGACATCATGAACATATTTTGTTTGATGAATGAACATCCCATCCTTCTTTTGATCAACCTGCAATCCTAAAAAGAACGTTAGTTCACCCATAGCACTCATCTCGAATCTTTTCTTCATGACGGCCTCAAATTCCTGACACATGGAGACTCTTGATTCAGCAAATATGATGTCATCCACGTAGACTTGAACTAGCAGGAAGTCACTTCCTTCTCTCTTCACAAACAAAGTAGCGTCGATCAAACCCCTTTCAAAACCATTTTCTAGCAAGTAGTCCGATAACGTTGAATACCAGGCACGAGGTGCCTGATGTAATCCATACAGCGCCTTGCTCAACTTGTATACGTGATCAGGAAAGTCTGGGTCAGGAAAACCCAGAGGTTGCTCAACATACACAACCTCATCCACTTTCCCATTGAGGAACGCACTCTTCACGTCCAACTGAAACACTTTCATCTTCTTAAAAGCAGCAAACGCCAAAAAAAATCGTATCGCTTCCAACCTGGCCACCGGAGCGAACACTTCATTATAGTCTATCCCCTCTTGCTGATTAAACCCTTTAACGACCAGCCTCGCCTTCTTTCTTATAATGATCCCCCTTTCATCTCTCTTGCACTTAAACACCCATTTTGTGCCTATCGCATGCACATTCCTTGGTTTTTCAACCAAAGTCCAAACTTCCATCTTCTTAAATTGAGCCAACTCTTCTTGCATGGCCTCGACTCACGAGCTGTCCTTAAGAGCCATTTGATAATTTTTCGGTTCAATCTGGCTAATAAAGCATGAGTACAAACATTCGTTCATTATACCCGTTTCTTTAAAGCTTGTATAAACACAGGTGTGCTCATTCAAGCTGCTTCTGGTTTGTACACCGGAGGACACATCACCTATAACATTCTCCAAAGGGTGATCTATGTGAATTCTCGTGGTCGGCACAGCACCGACATGCAGATTATCTTCTAAATTAGTAGAGAGCTCATCAATGGTTGTTTCTGGCTGAGAGTGAAAAGGATTAATAAACTCTTCTTCAGGAGAGACAGCAGGGGAACCGATAGAATTTGATGAGGAAGGTTGACAATCATCAAATAGCTGTCTATGGGCCAAATTTTCCTCCTCATCTAGAATCATCTTCGTAGCAACACGTTCTTCTTCTTCTGTACGAACCAAATCAGGTATGTTAAAAGACTTGAAGAGCCTATCATAGTCGAAAATCCCAGGAGGTCCGATGCTCGGTCTTGGCGATCTGTAACTCGTAATGTCGGTGTTACATACCACTTCAACCTTGCCGTTCGTTGTATTAAAGACACGCCTGTTGGGAGTCCCAACTTCGTAGCCGACTAATATTCCTTCATCGGCTGCTTCACCAAACTTTGAATGTGCCTTTAAAATTGAACACGGGGACCCGAAAGCTTCAAGTCCATACAAATTGGGCTTTCTTCCATGCATCAGCTCGTAGCATGTTTTATTAAGTCTTTTTACCGTTAACACTCTATTCAGGACATAGCAAGCTGTAGAAACAGCTTCAGCCCAGAACACCACCAGAAGCTTCGAATCAGCCAGCATTGTTCTGGCTCCTTCAATTAAAGTTCTATTCTTCCTTTCAGCCACTCCATTATGTTGCGGAGTATACGGAGCGCTGAATTGGTGTTCAATCCCTCTTGATAGACAGAAGATCTCCATTTCAAAATTTTTAAACTCAGAACCATTGTCACTTCTGATGAACTTCACTCGTTTTTCCATAATGTTCTAAACTTTGGTAATCAGATTCTTCACCAGTTGAGCCGTTTCGTCCTTTGATTTCAGGAAGTATACCCACGAGTATCGTGAGTAGTCATCAGTAATCACCAAGCAATAAGTTGTACAACCTAGACTTCTTACATTTACAGGACCGAAGAGATCCATGTGAAGCAGCTCTAGTGTACTAGCAATTGAGTTTACTTTCTTGGTGAGATGGGACTTCTTGTGCTGCTTTCCCTTTTTGCACGCAAGACATTTGTCTTCAAAATTGAAACTTTTTAAGGGAACACCCAACACAAGCCCATGTCTGACAATATGGTTCATCTTCCGAAGATGAATGTGCCCCATTCTCCTGTGCCACAGTTCAGATTCCGATTTGCTTGCTTTCGTCAAAAGGCACGATTCTTCCGTTGACATTTCAGTTGAACTTAGGTCCATCATATACGTATTTCGATCAGGTGGAGCCTTCATTACTATCCACTCCTCTGGTATTTGAAAACCAGGCTTCAACACAATAGCATCAGTCTTTGTGAAGTGTACGGTATAATCTTTATCACAAATCTGCGACACACTCAGCAGATTGTGCTTCAGTTCTTCAACAAAATTCACATTTTCTAACGTCATTTTCCCGTTAGTTACCGTACCCCTTCCAGTTATTCTGCCACCACTCTCACCAGCAAAACTGACTCTTGCTCCCTGAACAGGTTTTAAATCTTGTAACAAATTCTTGTTACCAGTCATGTGCCGGGAACAGCCGCTGTCCACAACCCAAAGATTATTGGAAGCCCTGTTCAACTGTTCCTACACAAACAAAAGAGATTATTAAAATTTGGAAACCCAAGACCTCTTGGTCTTGGGTCGACTAACCTTCTTATCAGAACTCACACACCTTGACTGACCATAG
Source organism: Bidens hawaiensis (assembly GCF_021521415.1). Taxonomy (NCBI): domain Eukaryota; kingdom Viridiplantae; phylum Streptophyta; class Magnoliopsida; order Asterales; family Asteraceae; genus Bidens; species Bidens hawaiensis. The sequence continues at coordinate 13,161 of NW_027495390.1, read as the reverse complement.
TTAGCATTAGGAAAATTTTCACGAGTCCTAACAGGATACCTCCTTGGAGACTGATAGTGAGGCCAACCAAACTGACGAACATTAAGAGAATTAAAAGAATTATAGCAGTTGGTTTGATTATTAGTAGTGTGAAAACGAGATGTGTTTCTTTGAAAACCGGTATTATATCTCAAATTTGAATGGTTTTCATTTTTAACATTTAAACGATTACTAAAAACCTTAGTCTCAGTTTTCGAGGGCCTCACCTCTCTGAAACGCTGCTTCAGAGGGCAATCAGCAACAAGGTGCCCTGTTTGATTACATCTAAAACAACATCTATATTCAGCTTTCTTTTCAGCAGATGTTTTAGATGTGGAAGCAGTATTACCACCCGTACGTCTCACATAAGGTGGGACATATGGGTTGAGTGGAGTACTCTTTTGAGTAGATTTAACCTTTTCTCCACTAGTGGGTAATACTTCCTTCTCTTTTGTCTTACCCGACTCGGATGACTTATCCGAATCAGATGAGACTGGACTTGAAATTTTAATTTTTGAGACAGGCGAACTTGTTTCGCCTTTACTAACTTCCAGTACTTTACCAGTTTCCTTAGCAGTACCTGTCTGATCAGCTACAAAATTAACAGATTCATGAACACTAGGATTGAAAGTATAATTATGGTTATATGGTGGTGGAACCTCATGGTAACCAATTCCTCCCCTCTTAGGTGAGGAACCTTGATCACTGACGAGGTGATCAAGAATAGCGGAGGAATTCCGGAATTGCTCCAGTTTCCTATTAAGTTCCACCACTTTTACCTGGTGATCAGCAATCTGCTTTTCTTTCTCAGCAATTAACTTGGTTTTCTCTTCTAAAACCTCGTAACTTAGATCGAACACATCAATTTTTTCAGCTAATTTTGTTTTTAAACTTTTAACGTCCTTTTCACACGCTTTAATTTTTATTCTATAATTATTTTCTCTTGTCTTTGTAAAATGATGATCTTCTTTCAAGGTTTTAAATTCGGCATCCAATTTAACATACTGATCAGTAATTGTTGCAAGCTGTTCAGACAAGTTCTCACACTTAGTACAGATAGGTTTAGTACATACCTCGGTGTTCTGATCATCAGCCATGAAGGCTTTTTCATTTTCAGCAGCTTTCACACATTCTTCAGCTGCAACCTTCGCCATGTGAGCTTGCTCAAAGAGTTCTCCAGAGAACATATTCCAGTTGTATTCACCAGCATCAGACATCATGGCCCTATTCCCATTGTTATTTCCACTTTGCTGTGTAGTCCTCCCCTGACTACGTTCTACCCGTGCATTAGTGCACTCTTTTGCAAAGTGTCCATTCTGTTGGCAATTGTAACACCTCACCCTTGACTTGTCAAATCCTGGCTTTCCACCTACGAACTTTCTGCCAGTCTTCTTCATGAAACGCTTCACTCTTCTGACTATCATCGCCATCTGCCACTGCAGATCCATCTCCTCCAGATCATCAGGATCGATCTGGTCATAGTCTTCTTCCAAAACAGCAGGGTCCACAATCTTCCCTTGTATGTAGTTCTCGTAAGAAGCAATAAAAGTTGCATAGACTACAAACTGCTCTTCAGCAGATTTGACACTCATTGGCATCTTAGTGTAGTTATTGCTTGAAGCACTGGGAGAGAAACTACTTTTGGATGCTTGAGGTTTTGAAGCACTTGATCCTCCAGCAACGAAGCAAACATCACCGTTCATGTTTACAGACACATTTCCTTCATGAGAAGAGTCAGAACCTGACTCTCCTTTGGAGTAGTAAGCAGCAGAGTCAGGCTTCGAACTTGAGCCTGAGTTAACTTTGGCACCATACATACCAGGGTCTTGAATCTGATCTGTTGGTGTCTCTTTACGAACCATATTAAGCTCAAAGGTTCTGAGCTTGTTTACTGCTGTCTCCAAATCACAATTAGGAAAGTCTCTGTCTTCCCTCATTAGAACAGTGTACATTTCCCACTTCGGTGGGAGAGCATCGAGAAGCTTCTCAACTATTTCCTCTTCTCTGTAAGCAATCGAATAGTTGTTCAGCTCTGTCATTAGATGATAATATCGGGTGATAATATCATCGAGTGATTCGTTCTTCAAATGCTTGAATACAGAGAACTGGGTCTTTAACAGCTTAATCTTCGAGGCACGAATACCCACGTTCCCTTCGAATCTATTCTCAAGAGCATCCCAAATCTCTCGTGCAGAAGTGTACTTCCTGAATGTATGGAGAACCTCTTGAGGAAGAGCCATAGTAATTGCAGCATGGGCCTTGCTCTCGGCCTCATACATTTTCTTCTCTTCTTCCTCCATCTTGCTGTACTTCTTAACCACATCACGACCTTCATACTCCATTGTTGGTGGGATATACCCATCCTGGATGCACACCCACATCTTTGCATCCTGGTATTTAATATACTGAATGAATCTATCCTTCCACGCCACAAAGTCAGTTCCTTTCATCAACCTTGGGGCCTTAGTAACCGACCCCGCTTCTACTTCCATTTTGACTAACTCTGAGATGTTAATTGGCGACATCTTCGCGAAAACAAGAAAAACCCGAAAATTAAAAAAAAAATCTTCCAAACAGTACTATAGGCGAAGTTAAGGCTGACTTCGCTTAAGTGTTAACTTCGCTGGAAAAATCTTAAATTCGCGTGACTTGGCGAAGTTGAGAATAACTTCGCTTAAGGTAAGCGAACTTAGGAGGTAAGCGAAGTTGGGGATAACTTCGCTTAGGCGAACTTATGAGATAGGCGAAGTTGTGGTTAACTTCGCTTAACCTTATATCTTCGCCGAAACCCTACTTCCAGTGGCGGCAACTTCGCCTGAAGAACAACAACTTCGCCCGAAGAACACTGAAAATATTCAGATCTGTTTTCGACGATTTAGCAGTTTCCGGTCGTTGTAACGGCTTGAATATGACTGTATAAGGTGAGTATAACACAATCCCAACGAAAACGTGTCCCGCGAATAGGTCAAACGAGACGTTTTCTACACCCGCGTGAAATCCCGAACCTCACAATCGAGCCTAAGCTCTGATACCAATTGTAGGTTCCCGGACGGATCTTACACGGGATATTGCTATCTGCGCAGGTGCGGAATCCCTGCGTAGGTAGTTACGAGCGTAGAATACGTAAAACACGAACACACGATACAAACGAAACCACGTTATATTATAACTCGAACCACGTCTATTACAGACACTTGACACGTGAAATGATCACACACTATCACGAACTCTAAAACAAACTCTCGAAAAGCCAACCTCTAAACAATAACCCGTAGGTTACTTTAATACACGACAACTTCGCCTCAGGCGAAGTTGTCAATAACTTCGCTCGTTGAACAAGTTCGCCTAGGAGAACTTGTCAACAACTTCGCGTGTTCAACAAGTTCGCCTAAGCGAACTTGTTGACAACTTCGCTTACATACATAAAGATAAACTTAAACACAATTACATTACAGACTCGATTACAAACGCTAGACTATGAACTACTGACATCTATGTACCAACAAAGGTAAGTGTATTAACTAATCACATTTAGTATGCACACAGCCCCAAAAATATAACAAGGAAATGGGGCTAGAAACTCACATGTAAGTGATTCATTTCTAAATTTACTGTTATGCCCTTCTTGAGTTGTGCACGGCTAACTGTGTATTAATCATAGTATCAATTAACTACTTCTAGCTATACCATACTTCTAAGTTATTGTAACCCCTAGCTATGGGTGTCCGGGGGCAGCGCCCCTAGCAGCGGGATTCTAGGGGCAGCAGCCCCTAGCGGGGTCCAAGGGGCAGAGCCCCTGGCTGGGTTAAGCTTTCGTTATTTAATCAACTGTTTAATCAATCTCATTATTTAATCAATTCATATCTTTACTAAAAACCTCATCAGAAAATTTAAGTTCAATTATTTAATCAATTCAAATCTTCATTTTAAATGTTACCTTTCGTTATTAATTATTTACTTATCTTTAGCTCACTTATCATAGAAGTCCATGTCTATCATTTACGTACGTGTACGCTGTTTATCTTTCGTTTATTTCGAAAATCGTATAGGTTCTGGCAAACATATAAGTCTCCTTAGGCATGTAAGTGGTCTCGGAGAATAAGTCTTTCTACTGTATAAGTATACCCAACGTGTAAGTCTTCCTAGAGCATAAGTCATACATATACGTGATGTGCTGAAACGGTCTACTAAAAACTTAACTTAACCTAGACACTCTAGTTTTAAATTTATAAATCTAGACTATCTTAATGATAGACCACTAGCCAGACAAGTGTACTTATCAACTGTAGTAAAGCCTAATGAAGTCCGGATATCGAACCCATAGGACACTAGTGACACCTAAACTAGACTCTGACTAATAACTTAAGTAAATTGATTTTATTGATTTTTGTCTTTTTTAATTAATAAATATAAAATAACTTAAAATAAATAGTACTTACTCTAAACTAGACACGGACAAATAGAACTAGAACTCAAATAGGGGAAACAACTATCTAGGTAAGGAATCCTACTAGTCAACTCGTAAACTCTCGGAATTGGAATTATGATTGGTAACCGGTATCTAAAAATATGAAACTTAAGGAATAACTAAAGTATGCTAGATTACCTCCCGGTCTCACCAACAGTACCTAAGAACTCTAAATGTCATCTAAAGCTCAACGGTTTAGTGGTTCGAATCACCTCCCGGTCTCACCTTACTTAACTATGCTAAGGTACCCAAAGATTCAATCAACTCCAGGTCTCTCTAATTGCAAAACACCCTAAGGCGTAAAGGGGTATTCTATTGAATTCGGTTATAATTCGGATCTGTAAGAATCTAAAGGAATCTACGGTAACTCACTCCCGTGCAATCACCACCCAAACCCGCAAAAGACCCAAACAGACGACACTTAATTACTTCCCGGTCTCTCAAGTGAGAGAATATAAGGTATATCTAAACTCTCAATTACCGTTCCTATGGAATACGTTAACAATATACCATAAACTAGTTACAAACACACAGTAAGTAACCTAATATGCATCCATACATGAAAGACATTCACATAGACGCATATGGAACAATAAATTGATGATAATAAATAAATACCAAATACGCATAAGCATCATAACCAAATAAAATAAAAACTTTACCAAAGCATGAACCAATCAATAATAAATCCAAAACCAAAAATAAAACGAGTCTATAAAGTAATCATCCAAACCCAGGAAATATAAAAATTTAGCCAATCATAACTACGAATGAAACAAAGATAATATATTTATTGCGATTCATCGTAAAAGAAATAAATATGATTGAGCTACTGGCCTGCTTAAATTAATTGAGCAGCCTGTTAGCTTAAATTAATTCACCAGCCTGCTTGCTTAAATAATTATTATTTCTTCTGTGAGCTTATTTGACGTGCTAGGCTGCTTCCAAATTCCAAACGCTCCCCCCCCCCCCCCCCTGTGTGTCGTCCACCCCCTTTCAATTTTTTGCTGACCTCTTCTTCACGGATCCCCCTCAATATTAACCTACTTTCTTCTTTTTTTATACTCCTTGTCAGATCAATAGCATTCCATCCCAAAGGCCTTAATTATTTTGATAGCCCAACTAGCTTCTTTTAATATTGAGGCCTGCAAAAGGAAATAACATATATATATAAATAAATAAATGATAATAATTATAATTTGGTCACATCTTGTGACTTAATGCACACGCACACATGAAACCAATTATTGATCTTGATTTATATTATTATTATTATTATTGTTATTATTATTATTATTATTAACTTGTGTGTCTCAAGTTAGTAAAATATACTTTATTTTAACTCGTAGTCTCATGAAATTTTATAAAATTCAAATATAAGCCAACTGAGACTAATATTTTATAAAAACACAACTCAAAACAACTCAAAAGTATAGGGCATATTAATATAATTTATGTATATTTTAGACCATATCAATACGTTATACATACACGGCGTATAAGCATGTGCATACTTACACGGTGTATAAGCATATACGCTACCATACTTATGCGTTGATCATTCGTACACGCCGAACGTACATACACGCCACATATACATACACGCCACATATACATATACGGCGTATATGCTTATACGCCACACATACATATACGGAGTATATACTTATACGCCGTATGTTCATTTCAGCGTTCATTTCAAGCGTTTTTGAGGTTTTCCTTCGATTCTGGCGCCATCAACCGCCGTTAACCACCATGGTTGGTTGGGGTTTGATCGCTTATGGTCTACGTAGCTTCGGGGTGTCCAGATCTGAGCTAAGGTGGTCCTTAAGCTCGTTTTTGGTTGATTAAACACCCAAATAAAGCTATATCTAGATCCAAATGGCTCATACGGCATCACGGGGCTACGGTGTTGGGTCAGCTGAGACAAATGATTTCTTACCTTCGGTTAGTCTTGGATCGTTGAAAGGATTAGTGTATAGAGTGTTTGGCTTAAGTGTTTGTTTTTGAAGGTGTATGATATGGTGTAGATATGGATGGAAATGGAAAGGATTCGGGTTTAAGGGGTATTTATACTCCTTAAGCCCATGGACCTTAGGCCCAACTTTTCTTTTTAGTCCATCTTTAGTTTCTATTTATTAAAGTCCACCATCTTTTAACTTATTATTATTTATTATTTCTCTACTAACTCAGTTTAATTCTTCCAACTTAATTAATATATTAAATATTAATCTAGAAATTTTGTGTCGTTACAAATTTTGAGGAAGGAAAATTTTAAAATATAATTGAAAACTAATTATAATACAGAACTTTGAATAGTTGAAGCAACGTTTCAAATGAAAATCCGATAAGGACACTTATATATATGATGTACCGGTGGCGTATACACCATGTACTTATCATCTTTAAATTTGTACCATTATCCCAACTACTTTCGATCCTATATTATGACACACATTTGTACGCATTATGATTTCCATGCAAGAACTTAGGTAATCATGTTCCGGACCATAATTACTTTCATCGTTGGATGGTCCACATGATTCATCTTATCATGTGAATTTACAAAACGTTTGAAAATATAATTTCAGTATTAAAATAGAAATCTTTTAGGGAAAAGAGTTATAAGTGTGACATCTTTTAAATACACAAAAAATTATAGCTTGGTTATTTAAGATTACAAGACAAAATTTATTAGGGTGGATAATAATCGGAGAATAGACAACTAATTTAGGAGGTAGGATAAACTTTACTCGAGAGACATAACTAGTACTTTAATAACTCATAAAAATGTCAATCCAAAAATTATTAAAGAGTCGATAAAAAAAAATCAAATCAAATAAGATAGAATACGACGAGTGAAGAAAGTCTTCTAGTAGCTTGAATCTTCAATTGCGCATGAGTTGAAATCGTGGGACTTGAGCATCTTGAATGATTTGATCCATAAGAGCTCAAGTAGGCGAGGTAGATTTATTCAGAATTGCTTGAATAAGTTGAGCTTGAACGGGTTGCAAGAGTGTTGCTTGATTTGAGTATGTTTGGTAAACTTGAGCTTGCACGTGCGGAATTTGATAAGTTTGGGTTAAGTACGAACGATCTTGCTTGACGGGAGGAGCCTGGAGGACTTGGGATTGATAGGTTTGGACTTGATGGGTGATGTAGTAGGGTGTAATTATAGCTGGAGGTTGGTTAGCATGGATAATCTAGGGACGCATATTGTGGTGATGATTAGGGTCTCCAAAATGGTAGCAAGCACGGGGGTAGGGGCACCAGGTTGAGCATACGATGTACTAGCGAGTCTAGGAGCAGACGGCACAGACTGTTGCGGAACGGCTTTGGCACTATGTGGCCCACGAAAGTATTAGCAAAATGATCATAACGGTTACATTGGGTGCAACGGCGGCATAGGGATTTAATCGGGTGATGATGGTTACAAATGGAACATAACGGGTAAGAACCGAGATAAGGTTTCTTGTTTGGAAAAGTTGAAGAGGCTTGCGGTTGGGTAGGAATGGTTACAGCATGGTTCTTACGTTTCTTACTGTGAGGGTGAGTGGAGGTAGATGGTTCGCAGTTACCAGCAGGTAGATGGTTCTCATGTCTAGAACCCTCGTGCTATGCCCGAGAGGGGGGGGGGCGACAAGAAAAGAAATGCTCCGAAGAAAGAAATTAGGGTTCCCACCTGGGATGTTAGTGCCAATAAGAAATCACCCAAAGATCTATGATTAGCGTATGCTTAACTAGTCAAGCAGACAAATTACCTTATTCATTCCAATAATTTCAGTCAAGTTGAATTACATTCACCCTCTTCTCACTTTCTTCCATCTTTATGTCTTTTTGATGATATGATTCTCGGGTGATTTTCATATTTTTGATTATAGGTTAATTCAATTTCTCTCTATCTCCCTTTTTCTCTCCTCCCCCGCCCTCATTCCCCCTCTCCCTCCCGCTTTCTATACCTCCCCCCCCCCCCCCCCCCCAATCTCACTCTCTCACCTCTCTTTCTCTCTCTCTCACTCTCTCTCTCTCCATTTTCCCTCCTCTAACTCCCCCCCCCCCTCCTCGCACTCCCTCTATTGTTTTCTCTCTCTGTCTCCACATCTCCCTCCCCCCCCCCCCTCTCTCTCTCTAGGCGTGCACACACTTTGGTAGCACGACGATTGCGGTGTCTAAGTGTTTAGGGTTTTAATAAGTCTATCAAAATTTTCTGTTTAAACCTTAAATTTAAACAATTTACAAACATAAAATAGACTTCATTTTTCTTTAATTTTGGGTGTTACACTTGATCCTCTTGAATTCCTTAGAAGAAGATTCATTTGAGGTAGGGATGAACATTCTAAAACGATTTTTTGTAGCTTTGGAGATTATAAAACGTGATTAAATAAAGGAAGGGGGTCTCAGTTTGAGAAGTCTTTTTTCCTTAATTTCTGTATTCTGGCCAAATGGTGATGGAGAATTAAGATCGAGATTTATTTGGGCTAGGTGCATAAAAGCATTACGTAATATCAATTTGTCTGGCAGTTTGCCTAATGCTAAGTTGGGTATTTTGGGTGTGTGGTTAAACATTTGAAGGATGCAAAATAACTTTGCTAGTTATGGTCTTTCTCTTAGTAGATTCCTAGAGAGAAAATTGGGTTCCGATGATGCCATTTATTTTTCGAAGGATAGTGACTCGATGATTTTGTGCTCAAATAGAAATATCATAACTAATAATGATTGGACGACGATATTTAATCCTTCAAGGTGTGTGTGGATTGGTTCTTTCTATAGTTAACTAGTGTCCTTCACCGGCGCGTTGCGCGGGACAGGATGATAAAACCCGTTGAGACAGTAAGTCGACGCGAATTTGGTCGATCTCGGTTACGTGTATTATTGTATTGTACCTAAACTAATATGGAAAATAAAACAAAAAAAGTTATAAAAATTGAGGTGGGCCAATGGGGTAGCGTTGGTTAACACCACTGTCGATCCCGATCGTTGGCAAAATACGCATTGAGGCGGCGAACTGATGCGAATTTAGTATTATAGTGGCACACATATAGCGTATAGCTTCGGATAAGTAAAATAACATGTTTAAAACGATGTTTATTAAATCATTAGAACCCATGCATTGCAGCAACGAATTGACGTGAATTCAATGGGCATCGGATAAGTTTGTTACGGTATCGGTTATAAATCCAGATAATAAGTTTGACAGATTAATATATTTAAACAAACAAAAAAAAATAAACAAAAATAGTTAAAAAAACCAAAAAATTCAATTGAAAGAAAGGATGTCTCACGTTAAAAAAAATTAAGCACCAGGAATTATTGCCATGGAATTGAGTCTCAAACATGCACAAAGTCCTCTTCTTGATCCGATATATTTCTTAGACATTAACAAACTAACAACAACCGCCATACCAATACATCACAATTGATGGTAGACCAAAATGATTTACCTAAAAACAAAACAAAGCAAATAAAATATTCAAAAAATTCTTTTGTGGCACCAAAGCTCTTAATTATACTATATATATAATTGCATTGTTTGGCGGATGTTTCTAGGGAAACATCGAGGGTTATGTTCAGCTCTATTGTACACCCCGACTTTAATCGAATACGCCCGGGTGTGACGTACAAATTGCCCATAACCTCGTAATACTATTTATAACAACTCGGATTTTTTTAAATCATATATTTATTAAATACCCAACCCATTTCGATGTTTGGGAAAATTTTCCGCATTTATCAAGTAAATTAACTATTATTATACTACTATTTAATTAATTATATAATATATATTATTACTTTCAATATACGACAATATTAGCCCAAACTAAAACTATTACCCAATGTGTTTCCACCCTCAAACCATAAGGACTAAAATGCAAATATTGTTATTATTATCGCCCTATACCATTTAACCCAAGATCAGACCTAAACCCATACCCGTATTACATATTCGTTTATACAACGAAGTCTTGGACCTTAATTCTCGTAGTTTTTATAGAAATTGAATCAATAGACGTATTAAACATTCCAAAATCCGCCAAACCGACAGTTTAATTAAGTTAATACGATTAAATGGATTCGTTTTCTTGTAATATACATGTCGACACTAGATAGAATTCGTTATACATATAAACGATCATAATAATCGAATTATACTTGCAGTCACCCTCTTCTAACCCTAGCCGTCATAAACCCTCAACTCAATTAGAGTATCATCATCGTTTGTTGTCTGTTCTTCTTTTCGTCCAATTTAACAATTGTATAACGTGATTAGAGGTAATTGTTTAGTGTATTGTGTTCTTCCATAGTCAATTAACAAAAACCCTAACTAGAATCGGGTTAGCAATCACTTATTAACGTGATTGTTAATTCTAGGGTTTAATCGATTTTGGATTTCTGTTATGTTAGTTATAAATAATCAAATTGATGTTATACCTAGGTTAGACACCAGCCCAGTTGGGGCTGGTGCACCCCTGGTTAAGTTCTGGATGGCTGGTCGTGGTTCGAGTCGCAGCCACCCCTTCTTTTGTTATTTTTGGTAATTTGATCATATTAATCCATTTAAACAATAATAATTATAATAATCAGTAAATAAATTATATTTTTATAAAACCGATAATGTTACTTGTGTTTTTTCACATCTTTATTAAAAACTCTATATGTATGTATGTATGGATATAATAAAAAACTTGTTTAGTAACTTAAGATTTATATAAATAAAACTATTTAAATAGATTTAAATGGTTAAATTCACTTTTTATGAATATGTATTATATATATATATACACACATTATTTAACTAACTAATTAATATCACAAAGATGTATTTTAATGATTTAGATTGTGACATTCGTCAATTTTGGTTCGATTCGTTTTCGTTATTTTATTCATATACTTATAAATAGACCCTTTGGTAAACCGAAACCCCCGACATAATCAAAACGATGGTTTTTTATATTACAATATTGTTTTACACTTGTTGGGTCTTGAAAACATCCTTTTCAGGCCTTAAAACGCGTTAAAAACACTTAAAACCAACTCCAGGGGCCAAACTGTCATTTTTGAAAGTTTAAAAATATTCCAGCCTCCACCCCATCGCGCCGCGCGACGGGGGAAGCCTCCTGTGGTCGCGTGGCGCGAGCAGAATCAGCTGCAGCTACGAGTTTTGTTGTTTTATGCTTTGTTTTGATCCCTTTTTGCATGAAACTTCTTGTGTTTAACACCCATATTTGACCACCAACATTACCCTCTATACATACACCCCCTTTCCCCTTCATTTTTCCCTGCAACAACTCTAAAAACTCTCTCAAACATCAAAGATCTAATGTTATTGTCTTAGTGTTCTTGAAGGTTTGACTTCCATAAGTCAAACTGAGTTTAATCTTTCATTCTAATTAGATTATGTAGTCTTATTAATACTTGTTTATGGTGGCACAACATATATATAATATAATACCTCTTGTTACCATTGGTAGTTACTTCTCCGATTCCGGTCGGTGAGGTTTCGGATCTTGTAAGGCAAGGATTCATGGAGAACTTCGTGTTCTTGATATCAAACACACCCACAAACCAAAGCTTACCCAACTATGACTCGATCATTCGATCCTTGCTATGTCAAATCAAAAACCATGTCACCACACCGTTCCGATCCAACCATAGGTTTGGTATCAAAATTAGCAACCTCAAACACTCCTTACGAAATACATGTATAAACCGAATCTCAACCCAAACTAGTCAAGATCAAATTATCCAACCCATCAACTTAACCCGAGCTCAAATAAGCAAAACCTCACCTAAATAGCCCAACCACTACTCACACAAGTCATCTAAGCCTAACCCACGCAAGCGACCTAAACTCAACAAACCCCATCAATCCAACTCAAGAAAACTCAACTACGCAAGCCAACTGAAACACACTCACTTTTCACCAAATTTCCAAACCATTCACCGTTCGAAGCCTAAAACCTCTCCCTACGCACGCAAGCTTCGTTTTACCTTAAAAAAATTTTTATGTATGTATATACAACTAGTGTATTTATAAAAACCTCATGTGTTCATATAATCACTCATATATTATAAACTCTTTCAAGATTTACGATTTACATATTATGTCCACATCTTATAAACCATCTTTGAAATAAAAAAAATATAATATTGCCATGACAACAAAATTCTATTATGAGGATTTGTTTTCAACAGTTATTAAACGATAATATGTGTGATTCAAGATTTTAAATATTGTCACCTAAAGTGATAAATCACATAAAGACTTTATAAATACGATGTTTCATTTTAAATGTTGAACGCGAGGTTTATTCAATTACAAGTATCATAATGCATAAACGCAACGATCATGGCTTTACAAATCTTTTGGGACGCATTTATAAATACTTTATATTGTTACACAAATTTTCGTTCGATAACGATTTACGCAAACTATTACTTCTTATTATCGCAAGCATCATTTCATAAATATTTTTCATCACAACAACTTCATGTATGCAAAAATTCCTTTAACAATTTGGGGTTACAAGATTTACATTCGGTAATGATTTAAATGTTTCTCTAGCTACGCGTTACCGCGATGCCTTGTTAGTATATACATTTCTTAGAAATGATAAAACGGCCTTACTTAAGACCTCATTTTCAATTTTATTCTATTATACGCTACGCTATTTACA